>NC_069502.1:539943365-540160865 GCF_027579735.1 Bombina bombina | reverse complement strand
AGTACATCTAATGATGATGATATAATATGACCTGCACAGATTTATATAATAATAATGTATCCTAACGTGGGCGGCATTTTTTCTAACAAAGGTGGCTCCCAGTAATGCCTTGGGCTTCTAAATTTATATGGGCATACTTTACAACAACGGATATCAATATAATTAAGTAAATTAGCTAATAGAATCTCCATCTCACTATGTCTGTCTTTCTTTCCAAGCACTATCTGTCTGTCTGTATTTATCTATCTACACTAACTGTTATGTATAGCCATGTGTATAATAATAAAACCATGTACAGTTTTTAAAACAGCAGATGTTTCCTTTTTGCTGCTCTTTTTTAGTAGTGCTGGTTTTATGTGATTTACCAATAAAGGTTGTTTCTTTCATGTAATTAGCAAGAGTCCATGAGCTAGTGACGTATGGGATATACATTCCTACCAGGAGGGGCAAAGTTTCCCAAACCTCAAAATGCCTATAAATACACCCCTCACCACACCCACAAATCAGTTTTACAAACTTTGCCTCCTATGGAGGTGGTGAAGTAAGTTTGTGCTAGATTCTACGTTGATATGCGCTCCGCAGCAGGTTGGAGCCCGGTTTTCCTCTCAGCGTGCAGTGAATGTCAGAGGGATGTGAAGAGAGTATTGCCTATTTGAATTCAATGATCTCCTTCTACGGGGTCTATTTCACAGGTTCTCTGTTATCGGTCGTAGAGATTCATCTCTTACCTCCCTTTTCAGATCGACGATATACTCTTATATATACCATTACCTCTACTGATTCTCGTTTCAGTACTGGTTTGGCTTTCTACTACATGTAGATGAGTGTCCTGGGGTAAGTAAGTCTTATTTTCTGTGACACTCTAAGCTATGGTTGGGCACTTTTATATAAAGTTCTAAATATATGTGTTCAAACATTTATTTGCCTTGATTCAGGATGTTCAACGTTCCTTATTTCAGACAGTCAGTTTCATATTTGGGATAATGCATATGAATAAATAAAAAAATTTCTTACATTAAAATTTGACTTTTTCCCTGTGGGCTGTTAGGCTCGCGGGGGCTGAAAATGCTTCATTTTATTGCGTCATTCTTGGCGCGGACTTTTTTGGCGCAAAATTTTTTTTCTTGGTTTCCGGCGTCATACGTGTCGCCGGAAGTTGCGTCATTTTTGACGTTTTTTGCGCCAAAAGTGTCGGCGTTCCGGATGTGGCGTCATTTTTGGCGCCAAAAGCATTTAGGCGCCAAATAATGTGGGCGTCTTTTTTGGCGCTAAAAAAATTGGGCGTCACTATTGTCTCCACATTATTTAAGTCTCTTTGTTTATTGCTTCTGGTTGCTAGAAGCTTGTTCACTGGCATTTTTTCCCATTCCTGAAACTGTCATTTAAGGAATTTGATCAATTTTGCTTTATATGTTGTTTTTTCTATTACATATTGCAAGATGTCCCCGATTGACCCTGAGTCAGAAGATACTTCTGGAAAACCGCTGCCTAGTGCTGGATCTACCAAAGTTAAGTGTATTTGCTGTAAACTTGTGGTATCTGTTCCTCCAGCTGTTGTTTGTAATGAATGTCATGACAAACTTGTTAATGCAGATAATATTTCCTTTAGTAATGTTACATTACCTGTTGTTCCATCAACATCTAATACTCAGAGTGTTCCTGTTAACATAAGAGATTTTGTTTCTAAAGCCATTAAGAAGGCTATGTCTGTTATTCCTCCTTCTAGTAAACGTAAAAGGTCTTTTAAAACTTCTCATTTTTCAGATGAATTTTTAAATGAACATCATCATTCTGATTCTGATAATGATTCCTCTGGTTCAGAGGATTCTGTTTCAGAGGTTGATGCTGATAAATCTTCATATTTATTCAAAATGGAATTTATTCGTTCTTTACTTAAAGAAGTCTTAATTGCATTAGAAATAGAGGATTCTGGTCCTCTTGATACTAAATCTAAACGTTTAAATAAGGTTTTTAAATCTCCTGTAGTTATTCCAGAAGTTTTTCCTGTCCCTGATGCTATTTCTGAAGTAATCTCCAGGGAATGGAATAATTTGGGTAATTCATTTACTCCTTCTAAACGTTTTAAGCAATTATATCCTGTGCCATCTGACAGATTAGAGTTTTGGGACAAAATCCCTAAGTTGATGGGGCTATCTCTACTCTTGCTAAACGTACTACTATTCCTACGGCAGATAGTACTTCCTTTAAGGATCCTTTAGATAGGAAAATTGAATCCTTTCTAAGAAAAGCTTACTTATGTTCAGGTAATCTTCTTAGACCTGCTATATCTTTAGCGGATGTTGCTGCAGCTTCAACTTTTTGGTTGGAAGCTTTAGCGCAACAAGTAACAGATCATAATTCTCATAGCATTGTTAATCTTCTTCAACATGCTAATAACTTTATTTGTGATGCCATCTTTGATATCATTAGGGTTGATGTCAGGTATATGTCTCTAGCCATTTTAGCTAGAAGAGCTTTATGGCTTAAAACTTGGAATGCTGATATGTCTTCTAAGTCAACTTTGCTTTCACTTTCTTTCCAGGGTAATAAATTATTTAGTTCACAGTTGGATTATATTATCTCAACTGTTACTGGAGGGAAAGGAACTTTTTTACCACAGGATAAAAAATCTAAAGGTAAATTTAGGTCTAATAATCGTTTTTGTTCCTTTCGTCACAATATGGAACAAAAGCCTGATCCTTCACCCACAGGAGCGGTATCAGTCTGGAAACCATCTCCAGTCTGGAATAAATCCAAGCCTTTTAGAAAACCAAAGCCAGCTCCAAAGTCCACATGAAGGTGCGGCCCTCATTCCAGCCCAGCTGGTAGGGGGCAGATTACGATTTTTCAAAGAAATTTGGATCAATTCAATTCACAATCTTTGGATTCAGAACATTGTTTCAGAAGGGTACAGAATTGGCTTCAAGATAAGGCCTCCTGCAAAAAGATTTTTTCTTTCCCGTGTCCCAGTAAATCCAGCGAAGGCTCAAGCATTTCTGAAATGTGTTTCAGATCTAGAGTTGGCTGGAGTAATTATGCCAGTTCCAGTTCTGGAACAGGGACTGGGGTTTTATTCAAATCTCTTCATTGTACCAAAGAAGGAGAATTCCTTTAGACCAGTTCTGGATTTAAAAATATTGAATTGTTATGTAAGGATACCAACATTCAAAATGGTAACTATAAGGACTATCCTGCCTTTTGTTCAGCAAGGGCATTATATGTCCACAATAGATTTACAGGATGCATATCTGCATATTCCGATTCATCCAGATCACTTTCAGTTTCTGAGATTCTCTTTCCTAGCATTACCAGTTTGTGGCTCTGCCGTTTGGCCTAGCAACAGCTCCAAGGATTTTTACAAAGGTTCTCGGTGCCCTTCTGTCTGTAATCAGAGAACAGGGTATTGTGGTATTTCCTTATTTGGACGATATCTTGGTACTTGCTCAGTCTTCACATTTAGCAGAATCTCATACGAATCGACTTGTATTGTTTCTTCAAGATCATGGTTGGAGGATCAATTTACCGAAAAGTTCATTGATTCCTCAGACAAGGGTAACCTTTTTAGGTTTCCAGATAGATTCAGTGTCCATGACTCTGTCACTAACGGACAAGAGACGTCTAAAATTGATTTCAGCTTGTCGAAACCTTCAGTCTCAATCATTCCCTTCGGTAGCCTTATGCATGGAAATTCTAGGTCTTATGACTGCTGCATCGGACGCGATCCCCTTTGCTCGTTTTCACATGCAACCTCTTCAGCTCTGTATGCTGAACCAGTGGTGCAGGGATTACACAAAGATATCTCAATTGATATCTTTAAAACCGATTGTACGACACTCTCTGATGTGGTGGACAGATTACCATCGTTTAGTTCAGGGGGCTTCTTTTGTTCTTCCGACCTGGACTGTGATTTCAACAGATGCAAGTCTGACAGGTTGGGGAGCTGTTTGGGTGTCTCTGACAGCACAAGGGGTTTGGGAATCTCAGGAGGTGAGATTGCCAATCAATATTTTGGAACTCTGTGCAATTTTCAGAGCTCTTCAGTCATGGCCTCTTCTAAAGAGAGAATCGTTCATTTGTTTTCAGACAGACAATGTCACTACTGTGGCATATATCAATCATCAAGGAGGGACTCACAGCCCTCTGGCTATGATAGAAGTATCTCGAATACTGGTATGGGCGGAATCCAGCTCCTGTCTAATTTCTGCGGTTCATATCCC
Organism: Bombina bombina; assembly: GCF_027579735.1. Lineage (NCBI taxonomy): Eukaryota > Metazoa > Chordata > Amphibia > Anura > Bombinatoridae > Bombina > Bombina bombina. The sequence goes on along the minus strand of NC_069502.1, from coordinate 540,156,648 downwards.
AGGTATAGACAATTGGGAAGCGGATTATCTCAGTCGCCAAACGTTACATCCGGGCGAATGGTCTCTTCACCCAGAGGTATTTCTTCAGATTGTTCGAATGTGGGGGCTTCCAGAAATAGATCTGATGGCTTCTCATCTAAACAAGTAACTTCCCAGGTATCTGTCCAGATACAGGGATCCTCAGGCGGAAGCAGTGGATGCATTGTCACTTCCTTGGAAGTATCATCCTGCCTATATCTTTCCGCCTCTAGTTCTTCTTCCAAGAGTAATCTCCAAGATTCTGAAGGAATGCTCGTTTGTTCTGCTGGTGGCTCCAGCATGGCCTCACAGGTTTTGGTATGCGGATCTTGTCCGGATGGCCTCTTGCCGACCGTGGACTCTTCCGTTAAGACCAGACCTTCTGTCACAAGGTCCTTTTTTCCATCAGGATCTCAAATCCTTAAATTTGAAGGTATGGAGATTGAACGCTTGATTCTTAGTCAAAAAGGTTTCTCTGACTCTGTGATTAATACTATGTTACAGGCTCGTAAATCTGTGTCTAGGAAGATATATTATCGAGTCTGGAAGACTTACATTTCTTGGTGTCTTTCTCATCATTTTTCCTGGCATTCTTTTAGAATTCCGAGAATTTTACAGTTTCTTCAGGATGGTTTGGATAAAGGTTTGTCTGCAAGTTCCTTGAAAGGACAAATCTCTGCTCTTTCTGTTCTTTTTCACAGAAAGATTGCTAATCTTCCTGATATTCATTGTTTTGTACAAGCTTTGGTTCGTATAAAACCTGTTATTAAGTCAATTTCTCCTCCTTGGAGTTTGAATTTGGTTCTGGGGGCTCTTCAAGCTCCTCCGTTTGAACCTATGCATTCACTGGACATTAAATTACTTTCTTGGAAAGTTTTGTTTCTTTTGACCATCTCTTCTGCTAGAAGAGTTTCTGAATTATCTGCTCTTTCTTGTGAGTCTCCTTTTCTGATTTTTCATCAGGATAAGGCGGTGTTGCGAACTTCTTTTAAATTTTTACCTAAGGTTGTGAATTCTAACAACATTAGTAGAGAAATTGTGGTTCCTTCATTGTGTCCTAATCCTAAGAATTCTAAGGAGAGATCATTGCATTCTTTGGATGTAGTTAGAGCTTTGAAATATTATGTTGAAGCTACTAAGAATTTCCAAAAGACTTCTAGTCTATTTGTTATCTTTTCCGGTTCTAGGAAAGGTCAGAAGGCCTCTGCCATTTCTTTGGCATCTTGGTTGAAATCTTTAATTCATCATGCTTATGTTGAGTCGGGTAAAACTCCGCCTCAAAGGATTACAGCTCATTCTACTAGGTCAGTTTCTACTTCCTGGGCGTTTAGGAATGAAGCTTCGGTTGATCAGATTTGCAAAGCAGCAACTTGGTCTTCTTTGCATACTTTTACTAAATTCTACCATTTTGATGTGTTTTCTTCTTCTGAAGCAGTTTTTGGTAGAAAAGTACTTCAGGCAGCTGTTTCAGTTTGATTCTTCTGCTTATAATTTCAGTTTTTTTCATTATAAGATTTAAACTTTATTTTGGGTGTGGATTATTTTCAGCGGAATTGGCTGTCTTTATTTTATCCCTCCCTCTCTAGTGACTCTTGCGTGGAAGCTCCACATCTTGGGTAGTCATTATCCCATACGTCACTAGCTCATGGACTCTTGCTAATTACATGAAAGAAAACATAATTTATGTAAGAACTTACCTGATAAATTCATTTCTTTCATATTAGCAAGAGTCCATGAGGCCCACCCTTTTTTTGTGGTGGTTATGATTTTTTTGTATAAAGCACAATTATTCCAATTCCTTATTTTTTTATGCTTTCGCACTTTGTCTTATCACCCCACTTCTTGGCTATGCGTTAAACTGATTTGTGGGTGTGGTGAGGGGTGTATTTATAGGCATTTTGAGGTTTGGGAAACTTTGCCCCTCCTGGTAGGAATGTATATCCCATACGTCACTAGCTCATGGACTCTTGCTAATATGAAAGAAATGAATTTATCAGGTAAGTTCTTACATAAATTATGTTTTTATTAACAATGCCCCCCCTTCTTTCTCTTAGCTTTACACATATGTTTCCTTTAGTTATGTAGTTTTTATTTGTAAATGATAAATAATAGAAATTGTTCAGAGTTTGTCAATAATTTTCAGAGATTAAGAGCATTAAACAGCACTATCTTTTTCTGTAAAAAAAAAATAGTACCACAAACATGTGGAAAGGGAGAACATGGGGCGGGAAGGAGGTGGGCAGGGGGTCAAGTTGCTGCACCAGGGGCCTCTGGGTTGCACTTGCCCCCTGGGACAAAAGTTGCCAGTCAGCCCCTGGTCTATGATCTAGGTAATAGGTTTCTTAGTGTAAATTAATTTAAAGATTTTAATTTGGGAAAACCATACAACAAAAAATAAATTGAAATGACCTCTTCTCTGAGACCTTGAACAAAGGTTTTTTGTAGACATGTGCGATTCGTTTCGGATTTATTCGGAAATTCTGAAAATTCGGTAAATTCGGAGATTCGGATCGATTCGAATTTCCGAATTAAAATACTTCCGAATCTACCGAATGAATACGAAATAGCTGCCGTATCTCCGAATAAATCCGAATTAGTTATATTGTAGCTAAATATAAATCCTAAAATAGCTACAATGTAACTATTAGTTATATTGTAGCTATATTAATAGCTAGTAGGGGGCTTAGATTATGTGTAATTAGTTTAAAATTCTTGTAATATTTTATTATTTTTGGTAATTTAGTGTTTGTTTGTTTTTTTGGTACTTTTCTGATGGATGGAAGACCTCTTCTTGCCCCGCTTGGATGAAGACTTCTGCCGGTCTGGATGTCCTCTTCTGCCCCATCGGATGAAGACTTCGGCCCGGCTGGGTGAACACGACTCAAGGTAGGGAGATCTTCAGGGGGGTAGTGTTAGGTTTATTTAAGGGGGGTTTGGGTTAGAATAGGGGTATGTGGGTGGTGGGTTGTAATGTTGGGGGGTGATATTGTGTGTTTTTTTACAGGCAAAAGAGTTGTTTTCTTTTGGGCATGCCCCGCAAAAGGCCCTTTTAAGGGCTGGTAAGGTAATAGAGCTGTTAACTTTTGTGATTTAGTATAGGGTAGGGCATTTTTTTAATTTGGGGGCTTTGTTATTTTATTAGGGGGCTTAGATTAGATGTAATTAGTTTAAAATTCTTGTAATATTTTTTTATTTTTTTAATTTAGTGGGGGGTTTTTTGTACTTTAGTTTATTTAATTGTATTTAATTGTAGGTACTTGTAGTTAATTTATTTAATTTATTTAATGATAGTGTAGTGTTAGGTTTAATTGTAACTTAGGTTAGGATTTATTTTACAGGTAATTTTGTAATTATTTTAACTAGGTAGCTATTAAATAGTCAATAACTATTTAATAACTATTGTACCTAGTTAAAATAAATACAAAGTTGCCTGTAAAATAAATATAAATCCTAAAATAGCTACAATGTAACTATTAGTTATATTGTAGCTATATTAGGGTTTATTTTACAGGTAAGTATTTAGTTATAAATAGGATTCATTTATTTAATTATTTTAATGATAGTGTAGTGTTAGGTGTAATTGTAACTTAGGTTAGGATTTATTTTACAGGTAAATTTGTATTTATTTTAACTAGATAGTTATTAAATAGTTATTAACTATTTAATAACTATTGTACCTAGTTAAAATAAATATAAAGTTGCCTGTAAAATAAATATAAATCCTAAAATAGCTACAATGTAACTATTAGTTATATTGTAGCTATATTAATAGCTAGTAGGGGGCTTAGATTAGGTGTAATTAGTTTAAAATTATTGTAATATTTTATTATTTTTGGTAATTTGGTGTTTGGTTTTTTTTTGTACTTTTCTGATGGATGGAAGACCTCTTCTTGCCCCGCTTGGATGAAGACTTCTGCCAGTCTGGATGTCCTCTTCTGCCCCATCGGATGAAGACTTCGGCCCGGCTGGTTGAACACGACTCAAGGTAGGGAGATCTTCAGGGGCTTAGTGTTAGGTTTATTTAAGGGGGGTTTGGTTTAGAGTAGGGGTATGTGGGTGGTGGGTTGCAATGTTGGGGGGTGGTATTGTGGGGTTTTTTTACAGGCAAAAGAGCTGTTTTCTTTGGGCCATGCCCCACAAAAGGCCCTTTTAAGGGCTGGTAAGGTAATAGAGCTGTTAACTTTTGTAATTTAGTATAGGGTAGGGCATTTTTTTATTTTGGGGGGCTTTGTTATTTTATTAGGGGGCTTAGATTAGGTGTAATTAGTTTAAAATTCTTGTAATATTTTTTTTTTGTAATTTAGTGTTTGTTTGTTTTTGTACTTTAGTTTAGTTTATATAATTGTATTTAATTGTAGGTACTTGTAGTTAATTTATTTAATTTATTTGATGATAGTGTAGTGTTAGGTTTAATTGTAACTTAGGTTAGGATTTATTTTACAGGTAATTTTGTAATTATTTTAACTAGGTAGCTATTAAATAGCTATTAACTAATTAATAGCTATTGTACCTAGTTAAAATAAATACAAAGTTGCCTGTAAAATAAATATAAATCCTAAAATAGCTACAATGTAACTATTAGTTATATTGTAGCTATATTAGGGTTTATTTTACAGGTAAGTATTTAGTTTTAAATAGGATTAATTTATTTAATTATAGTAAATTTATTTTGTTTTATTTAAATTATATTTAAGTTAGGGGGTGTTAGGGTTAGGGTTAGACTTAGGTTTAGGGGTTAATAACTTTATTATAGTAGCGGCGTCGTTGGGGGCGGGAGATTAGGGCTTAATAATTGTAGGTAGGTGGCGGCAATGTTAGGGAGGGCAGATTAGGGGTTAATAAAATTTATTATAGTGTTTGCGAGGCGGGAGTGCGGCGGTTTAGGGGTTAATACTTGTAGTTAGATTCCGGTCGGCAGATTAGGGGTTAATACTTGTAGTTAGATTGCGGCGACGTTGGGGGGAGGCAGATTAGGGGTTAATAACTATAATGTAGGTGTCGGCGATGTTAGGGACAGCAGATTAGGGCTTAATAGCTATAATGTAGGTGGCGACGGTGTCCGGACGGCAGATTTGGGGTTAATACTTGTAGTTAGATTGCGGCGACGTTGGGGGGGCAGATTAGGGGTTAATAACTATAATGTAGGTGTCGGCGATGTTAGGGACAGCAGATTAGGGGTTAATAGCTATAATGTAGGTGGCGGCGGTGTCCGGTCGGCAGATTAGGGGTTAAATAATTTTATTATAGTGTTTGCGATGTGGGGGGGCCTCGGTTTAGTGGTTCATAGGTAGTTTATGGGTGTTAGTGTACAATTGCACTGTAGTTAAGAGCTTTATATTCCGGTGTTAGCCCATAAAGCTCTTAACTACTGACTTTATTCGGTAGATTCGGATGGCCGTGTATTACACTAGTATTTACACCTAATATACAGTACATATAATACTAGTCTAATACACAGCATATCCCACCTAAAACATACCGAATTTCCAAATTTCGGAACCGAATCAAACCGAATTCAGCCGAATTTATTCGAATCCGAATAAATCCGAAACGAATTCATTCGAATCCGAATAAATCCAAAACGAATTCATTCAAATTTTGCCGAATTCGAATCGATCCGAACCGAAATTCGAAAAGTCCGAATCAATCCGATCCGAAAATGAACCAAATTTTTTAGCCATGCACATATCTAGTTTTTTGAGGTGTGACATTATCTCTTACAGTTTGGCACAGATGTTTGCTCTTTAGAAGTCCTGGTTAGTGAACATCTAAACAGCAGGAGGTCTGAGTAAACATATGTTTGTTCTATGTAGTGTATCTTAATCAGTAAGGGGGGTTTTGTGTCACCCACCTCAGTCATTTGCAAATAGTCAAAGCATTTCATATAATACTGAAATATTACATATATTATATGTTGCTATATATATCAATTAAATATCACTCATCAATACCCTGACAGACTAATTATGTTTAGAATAAATTACATGTTTATTACCAATGTACCCATGTATAGAGGTTCTGGAAAGACTAACACATACCTAAAGAAAATAAATTATACTCTGGTTAATATAATAAATATGTTTTTATACACAAATAACTGAATATAGTTATATCAGATAGTAAATAAGACTTCCACTTATGCTGACGGGGATATAAATAAAACTAGAAATTATGGCAAAATGTAAAATCAAATGATAAAGAGCAATAACAACTACAAATATTTATTGTAGTCTTTCAATTACCAATAATAAATGTAGCTCCATGGAGATATAAAATAAATAGGAAATTGTATGGGAGCATATATATAAGATGTATATGTATATAAGATGTATATGTATATTATATATATATATATATATATATATATATATATATAGTATAATCATATATACAATTATACGCATATCTAACATGAGGAATTTTATATATATATATATATATAATTCCGCATGTTAGATATGCGTATAATTGTATATATGATTATATGATTATATAATATTAAGTTTGATTTGCACTCCTTCACTTATTTCCACTGACTCATTCGAGTGATCTGATTTATGAGTTAATATCAGATCAGCACTGTGCTCGGGGGGAACAGAATTTATTAAATGGAACTAGAAGTGGTCAGTGGCGCCTTGGGCTGACTGTCAATAATGAAATTAATTATATTAAATAATAATAATTCATACGGTGGAAAAAAAAAGAGGTGGATTACGAATGTTCTCATGGATGGACCAAACAGGTGGGGGGCAATAAAAGGATAACTAAACTTGTGAATGCCAATGGTAAACAACCATCAATGGATCTAAAGGTGGAAGGGTATATTGTATGGGAAGCCAAAATTGAAAGGAAGCTGCGCAAAAAATTATCTAATTAAAATTCATCATAATCAAAGGATATTTAATAAAACGTAATTCTCGTGCCAAAAAAGTCTTGCGCCAAGAATGACGCAATAAATTATAGCATTTTGCGCTCCCGCGAGCCTAACAGCCCGCAATTTAAAAAAGAGAGACAATTTGAAAATTTCAGGTAGAATTTTTTTATTATTATTTTTTTTTTATATGCATTTCCTAAAATGAAACTGACAGTCTGCGAAAAGGAAATATACTGATTAACCTCAATCATGGCAAATATAAGTACAAAACATATACTTAGAACTTTACATATAAAGTGCCAAACCATAGCTGAGAGTGTCTTAAATAAAAGAAAACATAGTTACCAAAAGACACTCATCTACATAAAGTAGATAGCCAAACCAGTACTGAAACAAGAATCAGTAGAGGTAATGGTATATATGAGAGTATATCGTCGATCTGAAAAGGGAGGTAGGAGATGAATCTCTACGACTGATAACAGAGAACCTATGAAATAGATCCCCAATAGGGTGACCATAGCATTCAATAGGCAATACTCCCTTCACATCTATCTGTCATTCACTGCACTCTGAGAGGAACCGGACTTCAGCATGCTGAGAAGCGCATATCAACATAGAAATATAGCACAAACTTACTTCACCACCTCCATAGGAGGCAAAGTTTGTAAAACTGAATTGTGGTTGTGGTGGGGGGTGTATTTATAGGCATTTTGAGGTTTGGAAAACTTTGCCCCTCCTGGTAGGAATGTATATCCCATACGTCACTAGCTCATGGACTCTTGCCAATTACATGAAAGAAAAACAAATTACAGATATTTAAACTAATTACACCTAATCTAATAGCCCTATCAAAATAAAAAAAGCCCCCCAAAATAAAAAAAAGCATAGCCTAAACTAAACTATCAATAGCCCTTAAAAGGGCCTTTTGCAGGGCATTGCCCCAAAGAAATCAGCTCTTTTACCTGGAAAAAAAATACAAACAACCCCCCAACAGTAAAACCCACCACCCACATAACCAAACCCCCAAATTAATTACTAACTAAAAAAACCTAAGCTCCCCATTGCCCTGAATGGGGCATTTGGATGGGCATTGCCCTCAAAAGGGCAGTTAGCTCTTTTGCAGACCCAAAGCCCTAACCTAAAAAATAAACCCACCCAATACACCCTTAAAAAAACCTAACACTAACCCCATGAAGATTCACTTACCGGGAGAAGTCTTCATCCAAGCGGCAAGATGTCCTAAACGAAGCCGGCAGAAGTGGTTCTCCAGACGGGCAGAAGTCTTTATCCAGATGGCATCTTCTATCTTCATCCTTCCGGTGCAGAGCGGGCCCATCTTCAAGACATCCGACGCCGAGCATCCTCTTCCAACGACGTCTTCTTGCTGAATGAATATCACTTTAAGTGACGTCATCCAAGATGGTGTCCCTTAGATTCCGATTGGCTGATAGAATTCTATCAGCCAATCGAATTAAGGTAGAAAAAATCCTATTGGCTGATGCAATCAGCCAATAGGATTGAGCTGGCATTCTATTGGCTGTTCCAATCAGCCAATAGAATGCAAGCTCAATCCTATTGGCTCATTGGATCAGCCAATAGGATTGAAGTTCAATCCTATTGGCTGATTGCATCAGCCAATAGGATTTTTTCTACCTTAATTCCTATTGGCTGATAGAATTCTATCATCCAATCAGAATCGAAGGGACGCCATCTTGGATGAGGTCACTTAAAGTGATATTCATTCAGCAAGAAGATGTCGTTGGAAGAGGATGCTCTGCGTCGGATGTCTTGAAGATGGACCCGCTCCGCGCCGGAAGGATGAAGATAGAAGATGCCGTCTGAATGAAGAATTCTTCCCGTCTGGAGGACCACTTCTGCCCGTTCACTGACATGAACATGCTAGTAGAGAACCCAAAAACAAGCAAATGGTAAAATGTAAATGGGTAAATAAATACACTACATCTCTTAGAAAACAGGTAAGCAATAATCATTTGTAGGAAGAGCCTACTTCACAGGATGCAGAGGCATTTGTCATTTGTAGTCAAAAACTGATCTCTTTGCTTTATACAATCATCTGTATAATATTCATGAGCCTAATCACTGGGCACCAACTTGCTGGGACAACCTCAGAGTAAACCTAAAAAGTTACACTACTAGAGTCTTTAGTCTAAATCAATAGCATAATTCTTCTATTTTCATTACGGTCATCTACATATATATTATTTCCCAAAGAAATATTAACTTCAGAAATACCTACAATAATATAAAAACCCAGGTTATTCATATGCAATGGATTAATATATATGAAATCATTAAGAAAATATTTGGATCCTATTTCCATGCACTTCATAGCTTAGCTTATACAGTATAGGCATTAAAGGGACATGATTCAGATAGGGCAAGCAATTTTAAAAAAACTTTCCTATTTTCTTTTTTTATCAAATGTGCTATTTTCTCTTGGTATTCTTTATTGAAAACTAAATCTAGGTAGGCTCATATGCTAATTTCTAAGCCCTTCAAGGCCACCTCTTATTTCAATGCATTTTGCCAGTTTTTTGCAGCTAGACGGTGCTAGTTCATGTGTGCCATATAGATAACATTGTGCTCAGCACTGATTGGCTGAAATGCAAATCTGTCAAAAGAACCGAAAGAAGGAGGCAGTCTGCAGAGGTTTAGATACAAGGTAGTCACAGAGGTAAAAAGTGTATTAATATAACTGTGTTGGTTATGCAAAACTGGGGAATGGGTATTAAGGGATTATCTATCTTTTTAAACAAGAACAATTCTGGAGTAGACTGTCCCTTTAAATTTGTAATTATATCAGACCTCTTCCTGATTTTGTTAGACCTAGCCTTTACAGAATGCCTAACATTCAAACTATAAATGAATGCATAACCTTGATTATCACGTTCCAAAGAATAGATGAACGGGCGCCTAAAACACAATCATTTTTTTAAATAGACAACCCCATACTGTTCTGAGAGGTCTCAAAAGTATGGTAACTGGTTACATAATAGTCTACTTTAGCCAAGAAAGGAAGTTAACTTTGAAAAATAGCTTTTTTTTTTCTCAATCATGAAGTGACTGCTAAATAGTTGGCATACATCTGAAATCCTACCATGTTAACATTTACAGCTTATGACACAGCCAAGGCAAACAGAGGGAGTGCTTTACTTGTACAATTTCTAACACAGAATAAAAATGCTAATAATAGATGGCAGATGTCTGGTAAGCATTTGGCAAGTCTTGTAAGGAAAAACAGTTATCCCATCATTGAAAGATGTCCCTTATGTGTATGGTTTTGGTATCGCTATCTCAATATATATCAGAAAGATATAATGATTAACAGGCAAAAATACTTTTTGTAGCTAGGAACAATACAATTACTGAATACCAATGCACAAACACAAAAACCTGCTCATTGCTTCCATTTCAGAAATTGATCTCTACAAAAATGCTAGCTCATACAAAACAGTGTTCCTCAATTTTCTATCCAGGACAGTCACATTTAACATGATTTATTTTTTTAACACGTATTGATTAACATTAGCTGCTATATACGTAATATGAAATCATCAGAGAAACCAATAAGAAACTGTTTCTTATAGGACAATTTCAATACTTTTCATCTAATTTTGGAGAGTTTTAAGACAAAGAATGTAGATCTGTCACATAAGTATTTAAAGGTCATACAGCATATCAAATTTGTCTCAGGAAACATCTACCCAACATAGAGCTTGATTATAAGTAGCATGCTATTTAGTGCTTTCACTCATGCTTAGACACCACTGCAAGTAAACTTTTAGTGCACGTCGGTTAGCATGCGCATTACAAGTTTAAAGTCAATTGTTAACACACAAGCAAAACCAATTTGAGCTCTAACATCATGTCTTTTGCTATCACAATCTTGCTAATGCATTTGCCCATAGTATTCAATGGAGCACGCTTAAAAAAAAACAAAAAAAAACTTATAGCTTGTACGCTAACCCGACACCATGTTAGACCTACAGCGTTAAACCCAAAAGTAGTTATATTTCACACTCCAATGTTCTTCACACAGAATATAGATATAGATATCTAAATATATATATATATATATATATATATATATCCTCCATGTGTATCTGCACTCGCAATACAGTTAGGTCATCAACCAGGGTGCAAAATCAGTAGTACTCACAGTCTTCATAACGCTGCTTTTTCCCTAACGCCGCTATTACAAGTCTTGTAGGTATAGGTGTACCGCATACCTTTTTGGCCGTTACGCAACGTCAGTACCGCACTTTTTAAAAAGTCCTTTTTCAATGGTACTTCCATAGCGCCGATATTACGAGTTTGCCTGGGAGGCGAAAAAGTGAGCGGTACACTCTATAACCACAAGATCTGTACCGCGATCTACAAAGCTGTACCATAAAACTTATAACTAAAGTGTTAAATAGTACACTAAACACCCATAAACTACCTATTAACCCCTAATCCGAGGCCCTCCCGCATCGCAAACACTATAATAAATTTTTTAACTCCTATTCCACCGCTCCCTGACATCTTCGCCACTATAATAAACCTATTAACCCCTAAACCGCTGTCCTCCCACATAGCAAACACTATTTAAAAATGATTAACCCCTAATCTGCCGTCGGCCCACACCGCCGCTATAATAAACCTATTAACCCCTAAATCGCAAGCCCCCCACCATGAAATATACTAAAATAAATTATTAACCCCTAAACCTCTGGCCTCCCACATCAGTAACTCTACATAAATATATTAACCCCTAAGTCTAACCCTAACGTAACCATAACCCTAAGTCTAACCATAACTCTGACGTAACCCTAAGCCTAACATCCCCTAACTTAAATATAACTGAAATTTATATAATTGAAAGCTAAATAAACCTTACAAGTATTACCTAAATAATTCCTATTTAAAACTAAATACATACTTACATATAAAATAAAACCTAAGCTATCACCCCTCTTTGGCTCTCTCCCCCCCTCTTTGGCTCTCTCCCCCCCTTTTTGGCACTCTCTCCCCCCTCTTTGGCTCTCTCTCCCTCCTCTTTGGCTCTCTCCCCTCTTTTGCTCTCTCTCCTCTTTGGCTCTCTCTCCTCTTTGGCTCTCTTTCCTCTTTGGCTCTCTATCCCCCCCCCCCTCTTTGGCTCTCTCCCCCGCTCTTTGGCTCTCTCTCCCCCCTCTTTGGCTCTCTCCCCTCTTTTGCTCTCTCTCCTCTTTGGCTCTCTCTCCTCTTTGGCTCTCTTTCCTCTTTGGCTCTCTCTCTCCCCCCTCTTTGGCGCCCCCCCTTCTTTGGCTCTCTTCCCCCCTTTGGCTCTCTCCCCCCCTCTTTGACCCTTCTCCCCCCCCTCTTTGGTCCTTCTCCCCCCCTCTCCTGCTCCCTCTCTGGCTCTGTCTTAATTGAAAGCCTTTGCCTCTCTGGCCACGCCCCATTGCGGCACCCCACCCGGCCACGCCCCATCGCAGCGACAACCGCCCGACCATGCCCCTCGCGATGTCTGTCCATGCCCCTCGTGACGCCCGGCCACGCCCCCGACGCTCCCTTCGGCCATGCTCCCTGACACTCCGCTTCAGCCTTGCTCTGTGCTGAGTGCTGAGTGTCAGGATCCAAACGGCCAGGTATGTTTGTCACGTGCAGTCTCTACTGCGCATGACTGCATCTGACAAACATACTTGGCCGTTTATTATATAGGATGTTAGTGTTTTAGTGTAAGGCAGGTTAGGTTTTATTCTACAGGTAAGTTTGTATTTATTTTAACAAGGTAGTTATTAAATAGTTAATAACTATTTACTTACTAGTCTACATAGTTAAAATAAATACAAACTTAGCTGTGAAATAAAAATAAAACCTAATATAGCTACAATATAACTATTAGTTATATTGTAGCTAGCTTATGTTTTATTTTACAGGTAAGTTTGTATTTAGTTTGAAATAGGTATTATTTAGGTAATAATTGTAAGGTTTATTTAGCTTTATTTTAATTATATTTAAGTTAGGGGGTGTTAGGCTTAGGGTTACGTTAGGGATAGGGTTACATTAGGGATAGGGTAATGCTTAGGGTTAGGGTTAGGTTTAGGGATTAATATATTTATTTAGTGTTAGTGATGTTGGAGGCCAGAGGTTTAGGGGTTAATAACTTTAGTATAGTGGCAGCGACATTGGGGGCGGCAGATTAGGGGTTAATAACTGTAATGTAGGTGGTGGAAATACCGGCGGCGGCAGATTAGGGTTAATAGTTTTATTTAGGTGGCAGCGATGTTAAGGGAGACAGATTAGGGGTTAATAACATTATGTAGGTGTTCACGATATCGGGGGTGGCAGATTAGGGGTTAATAACTGTAATGTAGGTGGCAGCAATATCGGAGGCGGCAGATTAGGGGTGGTTAGACATTGATTTTATGTTAGGGTGTTAGGTTTAAACATAACTTTTTCTTTCCTCATAGACATCAATGGGGCTGCGTTACGGAGCTTTTGTTTCCACAATCGCAGGTGTTAGGCTTCTTTTTTGCCGGCTCTCCCCATTGATGTCTATGGGGAAATTGTGCCAAGCACGTTAAAGCAACATTTGTATTTCGGTGCGGTGTGGAGCTCAACGCCACTATATCGCCTGCACAAGCCTGTTTTTACAAACTTGTAATAGCAGCGCTATAGGGAGGTGAAATAACGCCGCTTTTGTGGCGTTCGTTAATTTCCCTATAGCGCTGAAAACTCGTAATCTAGCTGTCTGAAAATAAAAAAGCCCGCCAAAAAAGCCCCCCCAAAATAAACACCCCCTAATCTAAACTAAACTACTAATAGCCCTTAAAAAGGGCCCTTTGTAGGGCACTGCCCTAAGTTAACTAGTTCTTTTGCTTTTAAAAAAAAACTAAGTCCCCCTAACAGTAAAAACCCCCCACCCACCAAACCCCCCCAAAGTAAAAAAAACCTAACACAAAAAAACCCTAAACTACCCATTATCCCTAAAGGGGCATTTGTATGGGTATTGCCCTTAAAAGGGAATTCAGCTCTTTTACAAGCCCATTAAATCCCTAATCTTAAAAATAAAAAAAAATAAAAAAAAATCCTGTCCAACCCCCAAATAGGTACTCAACGTTCCTGAAGTCCAGCAGAGAATGTCTTCTTACAGATGGCTCCATCATCTTCTTTCTTCATCCGAAGCTAAAGAGGCACGGAGTGGAGGTGAGGAGCTGGCTTCCCCAATGCATGGATCCTCAACAGTGGTTCTCAGCGGCAGACTTCATCGGCGGTTGTCCAAAGCAGCATGGAGGCTCCTCTTCATGCGATCGTCTGCCGAACACTAAAGATTAAATGCAAGGTACCCCATATTTATTGGGGTACCTTGCATTCCTATTGGCTGAAATTTTGAAATCAGCCAATAGGATGAGAGCTACTGAAATCTTATTGGCTGATATGAACAGCCAATAGGATTTCAGTAGCTCTAATCCTATTTGCTGATTTCAAAATCTCAGCCAATATGAATGCAAGTTACTCCAAATTGAATGCGGTATCTTGCATTCAATTTTCAGTGTACACCGGAGATCAGATGAAGAGGAGCCTCCACGCCATGAAGACCGCCGCTGAGGACTCCCGATCTGCGCATCAGGGAAGACCGCGCCACCTTCGTTCTGGATGAAGATAGAAGATGATGGAGCCATCTGGAAGAAGACCTGCACCGCCAGACTTCAGGAACGGTGAGTACCTATTTGGGCTTAGTTTTAGGATTTTTTTATTTTTTTTTAAGATTAGGGATTTAATGCTGATTGACCTTTTAGTGTTAGTTTTTTTATTTTGGGGGGGTTGGTTGGGTGGGGGGTAATTGGTAATTTTTTAATTAAAAGAGCTGTTTAACTTAGGGCAATGCCCTACTTTTAAGGGCTATTTGTAGTTTAATATTAGATTAGGGGGTGTTTTTATTTTGGGGGGAATTTTTATTTTTATAGGGGCATTAGATTAGGTTTAAATTATTTTTTTGAATAACTGTTTATTTTTTTCTGTAATTTTACCTTTTTATTTTTTGTAACTTTAGCTTGGGGGTTTGTATTTTTTAAACATAGACTGCCCACTGGGCAGGCTTATCGCCTCTTGGTTCAACACTTTTTTGTGGAACTTTTGCTGAAAAAAAACTGCACACTTACACACACAATTTACAATGCAGAGCAGGGACAATAATATATATATCACACAAGAAAAATCTGCAGATTGTATAGTATAGCAGACTGTCTATATTGAAGTCTTATCTGGGGACAAATGTCCTTTTCCCTTCTCTTCACACTCTAGGAGGCACGGCAGCTAATTGGGTAATACTCCGGTACCAAGGCTGGAGTTCCAATGAAAATGTTTCAAATCTGTGGGTAAAAGTGCACAAAGAATCTCCTTATAGTGTTATCATGTTTAATACAAATCCATAAAACAATCACACAATCCCCCCTTTGAGGTGGGTACTCACAAGACTAAACCTCAATCGATATGAGGTAAGGTTTGGACAATGAGCACCACAGTCAGTGATAATGAAGAAATGGAGTCCCACTAGTCAGTTTAGATAGGCCATATGCATCTATCTTCTGCTCCGTAAATACAAAATTGCTCACTATATGGTCCATTCAATTGTGACCAAAAAAGTCCCAATCAGGATACAATAAATAGCCAAAAGCAATGTGGCAACAACATTTAAAAACATCTAACCGCAACAAGTAGCAAGTTAGAATCTTGCACCGTGTTGTAAGGTGGGCATGGCCTATATATATATATATTTAAAAATACTAAGAACATTTTCTACTATTTGAAGAACATGTAAAATATTTACAGTACATACACAGTTAAAATGTTATTAAATATTAAAATTGATTGGAAAAGATTTTTCAAGTTTTCAGGTATTTGAGAAGAAAGGGCTCCAAAGTGTGTATGTATGTGTGTGTATATACATATATATAGATATAGAGAGATATAGATAGATAGATGTTTATATATGTGTATATATGTATGTATAGACATATATATTCAAATATAAATAAACATTGGAATGTAACATATTTACAGTACATACACATTTAAAAATGTTATTAAATGATTGGAAAAGATTTTTCAAGTTTTCAGGTATTTGAGTGGGAAGGGCTCCAAAGTGTGTATGTATGTGTGTGTTTGTGTATATATATATATATATATATATATATATATATATATATATACATATATATATATATATATATATATATATATATATAGATAGATAGATAGATAGATAGATAGATACACATATACATATACTGTATGTATATATGTCTATACATGTTTATATATGTGTTTATATGTGTATATATGTACAGTATGTATAGACATATATATATATATATATATATATATATATATATATATATACATACAAATATAAATACATAAATACACTTGCATCTACACACATACATATATATATATATATATATATATATATATATATATATATATATATATATATTTATTTATAGAGTGCCCTCTTTGTTAAATATATGTGTGGCACCCTTTTAGTCAATACTATGCTACCTCCCTTTGCCAAGATAACTTCTCTTAGTCTTCTCCTATAATGCCTGATAAGATTGGAGAATACATGGCAAGGGATCTGAGACAATTCCTTCATACAGAACCTCTCCAGATCCCAGAGGTTGACGCAGGTGGACTCTCTTCAGTTCACCCACAGGTTTTCTATGGGGTTTAAGTCAGGGGACTGGGATGGCCATCATAGGACCTTGATTTTGTGATCAATTTGTCATTTTTGGGTTGATTTTGATGTATGCTTTGGGTCATTGTCCTGCTGGAAGATCCAACCACAGTCAATTTTAAGCTTTCTGGCAGAGGCAGTCAGGTATTCATTTAATATCTGTTGATAGTCCATGATGCCATGTGTCCTAACAAAATATCCAGGCCCTTTGGCAGAAAAACAGCCCAAAAACTTTAAAAAGCCACCACCATATTTAACTGTGGGCATGAGGTACTATTCCATATGACTTCCTCTCTGTGTGCGCCAAACCCACCTCTGGTCTTTAATGCCAACAAGCTATATATTGGTTTCATCTGACCATAGAAACCAATCCTATTTGATGAGAGTAGAAGATTTTTGCTTGAAACCCTTCTAAACAACTTGTGGTTATGAAGGTGACATCAGATTTGGCCACTTGAATCATCATCTTCACAGTGCGTTGAGACAATATAGACATACTTTCTATTCCAGGTTGATTCATAACATTTCCAGTTGATTGAAAATTCTTAATTATTTGCCTGATGGTGGAAATTAACATTTTCAATGCTTTTGCTATTTTCTTATAGCCACTTCCCATTTTGTGAAGCTCAACAACCTTTTGCCGCACCTCATAGCTATATTCTTTGCTCTTACCCATTGTGATGAACGACTAAGGGAATTTGGCCTATGTGTAACCTCATATGAATACCCCTGTGAAACAGTGACGTTGGATTGTAGTTTTGAGGCTTTCTGACTTGTGAAGCTCAACAACATTTTGCCACACATCACAGCTATATACCTTGGTCTTACCCATTGTGATGAATGACAAATATTTAACAAAGATGTATTTATTTTTGTTTAAACCTGTGTTGTGTTTGCAATTTTTTGATATCCACAAGAGCAGAGTATTTTTGTGTATTTTTTGAAAAAATCAAGAGGTTAAACAATAAAGACAATGGCCTCTAGTTATCAAGGTCTGTCGGACCTGATCCGACAGTGCGGATCAGGTCCGACAGACCTCGCTGAATACGGCGAGCAATACGCTCGCCGTATTCAGCATTGCACCAGCAGCTCACAAGAGCTGCTGGTACAATGCCGCCCCCTGCAGACTCACGGCTAATAGGCTGCCAGCAGGGGGGTGTCAATCAACCCGATCGTACTCGATCGGGTTGATTTCCGGCGATGTCTGTCCGCCTGCTCAGAGCAGGCGGACAGGTTATGGAGCAGCGGTCTTTGTGACCACTGCTTCATAACTGCTGTTTCTGGCGAGCCTACAGGCTTGCCAGAAACACGGGGCATCAAGTTCCATTCGGAGCTTGATAAATATGCCCCAAAATATATACAGTATATATATATATATATATATATATATATATTTATATATATATATATATATAATATATATATACAGGGAGTGCAGAATTATTAGGCAAGTTGTATTTTTGAGGATTAATTTTATTATTGAACAACAACCATGTTCTCAATGAACCCAAAAAACTCATTAATATCAAAGCTGAATAGTTTTGGAAGTAGTTTTTAGTTTGTTTTTAGTTATAGCTATTTTAGGGGGATATCTGTGTGTGCAGGTGACTATTACTGTGCATAATTATTAGGCAACTTAACAAAAAACAAATATATACCCATTTCAATTATTTATTTTTACCAGTGAAACCAATATAACATCTCAACATTCACAAATATACATTTCTGACATTCAAAAACAAAACAAAAACAAATCAGTGACCAATATAGCCACCTTTCTTTGCAAGGACACTCAAAAGCCTGCCATCCATGGATTCTGTCAGTGTTTTGATCTGTTCACCATCAACATTGCGTGCAGCAGCAACCACAGCCTCCAAGACACTGTTCAGAGAGGTGTACTGTTTTCCCTCCTTGTAAATCTCACATTTGATGATGGACCACAGGTTCTCAATGGGGTCAGGTGAACAAGGAGGCCATGTTATTAGATTTTCTTCTTTTATACCCTTTCTTGCCAGCCACGCTGTGGAGTACTTGGACGCGTGTGATGGAGCATTGTCCTGCATAAAAATCATGTTTTTCTTGAAGGATGCAGACTTCTTCCTGTACCACTGCTTGAAGAAGGTGTCTTCCAGAAACTGGCAGTAGGACTGGGAGTTGAGCTTGACTCCATCCTCAACCCGAAAAGGCCCCACAAGCTCATCTTTGATGATACCAGCCCAAACTAGTACTCCACCTCCACCTTGCTGGCATCTGAGTCGGACTGGAGCTCTCTGCCCTTTACCAATCCAGCCACGGGCCCATCCATCTGGCCCATCAAGACTCACTCTCATTTCATCAGTCCATAAAACCTTAGAAAAATCAGTCTTGAGATATTTCTTGGCCCAGTCTTGACGTTTCAGCTTGTGTGTCTTGTTCAGTGGTGGTCGTCTTTCAGCCTTTCTTACCTTGGCCATGTCTCTGAGTATTGCACACCTTGTGCTTTTGGGCACTCCAGTGATGTTGCAGCTCTGAAATATGGCCAAACTGGTGGCAAGTGGCATCTTGGCAGCTGCACGCTTGACTTTTCTCAGTTCATGGGCAGTTATTTTGCGCCTTGGTTTTTCCACACGCTTCTTGCGACCCTGTCTCACTATTTTTTACTTTTCTGAGCCTGTCAAGTCCTTCTTTTGACCCATTTTGCCAAAGGAAAGGAAGTTGCCTAATAATTATGCACACCTGATATAGGGTGTTGATGTCATTAGACCACACCCCTTCTCATTACAGAGATGCACATCAACTAATATGCTTAATTGGTAGTAGGCTTTCGTGCCTATACAGCTTGGAGTAAGACAACATGCATAAAGAGGATGATGTGGTCAAAATACTCATTTGCCTAATAATTCTGCACTCCCTGTATACATATACACACACACATTATAGCCCTTTCCATTTAAAATCCTTGTCATATACCATATACCTTTTAACCCTTATATACATTTTTTATTATTATTTTTTAACTCTTACCCTTTACGATAGGTCTTTATTTGTACAAATCTGATGCTCATTTAAAACATTTGCGCGTTTACTTTCAACTCGTTATATGAGCTCAAGTAAAAGTAGGCTTGATATTGGTTGTTGTGGTTGGTTTGGCCACTTGTAATCTCGCCTATATTGTATAATCTTTACTGGTCATCATTGATAAGGGTAAAATCTTTGATTAATCAATCTGGAATCATTGAGCAATGTCCACAGAACAACTCAAAAGCTTTCCACCTATATAACTCAATATCTTTTATAACGTATGAAGAATAACAATTTCTCTTATCATCCATTACCTATTGACAGAATATCTAACAATTGGCCTATATTTAAACAGGTCAATACACATCCAAACTGTAGTTATATAGAGATGTCGTGCCATTAGTGAACACAAGTATACATCAGTATTATTTTCTTAATGTATCAGAAATTCCTCCATACTAAATAAATTATTTGAGAAATGAAGTGATGGGGTTTCATTAGCCCACATAGGGCTAGATTACAAGTGGAGAGCAAAAATATTAGCAATTATGTGCGTTAACATTGTTAACATTGTTTAAGTTAAATCAAAGTCACTCATATTTTTTCTTGAGCGATAGTCTAGGGCAGGGATGGCGAACCTTGTATATGTATATATATTTGAGGGATTCAGTGCATCCAATATGCAGATGTTAGCATGCCCTAGACAAGTGATGGTGAACCTTGGCACTCCAAATGTTTCAGAACTACATTTCCCATGATGCTTTGACTCTGAAGTCCAGTAAAGCATCATGGGAAATGTAGTTCTAAAACATTTGGAGTGCCAAGGTTCACCATCACTCGTCTAGGGCATGCTAACATCTTGATATTGGATGCACTAAATCCCTCACATATATATACATATACAAGTAAATATATATATACACATATTTTTTTATATACATATATTATACAAACACACATACACATACATACACACTCACACACACACACACACATATATCTAAATAGATAGATAGATAGATAGATAGATAGATAGATAAATATATATACACAAACCTACACATACACACACGCAGATATATATATATAATATATATATATATATATATATATATATATATATATATATATATATATACAGTATATATACACACACCCAGTCCCACACATTGTCATATATCATATCATTTTAATTCCTTTTTCTCAATAATAAACCTTTGTTTTAGAAGGGATAAGTATAATTGAAATACTTTATTTCCATATCATTTTCATATGTTTGGTTATGCAAATTATTAAGAGAGAATGATTTACTTCAGGTATTCAAAAGCACAACATTTTCTTTGCGCTCAAGATCAACACTTACCTCACCACCCATAATTTGTGTGCTATCAATTACAAATATTTGTAAAACGTTTTCACTCGCGCCCTAATTAGAAGCACACAAACTGCTAAAGTTATAAAATCATGATCACAATAACGTATTCCCCCATAGATGGCAGTGAGCAAGAAAAGTGTCGAAAAAAATAGCATCCTACTCACGCCTAAACCCCATCGCGTTTTCTCAAGTGCGCTAACACAGCTTGAAAATATGAATATTTCACATTCCAATGTCCTTTACATAGAAAAATATGTTCTATTCACACAGAAATACATATTTCTGCATGTATCTCATGGCATTTTCGTACAATATTTATCTATCATCTATATATACTGTATATATATATATATATATATATATATATATATATATATATATATATATAGATAGATATAGATATATAGATATAGATATATATACATGATTATATATAGGTATAGATATACACAGTATAACAAACACTTAGCACCAGCACTCGACAGTCAGAATCCACATCAGGTGAAGAAATTGTAGCCGCGACAGCTACCGATACCCTCCACTGTATAAGCGTCCCATGAGAATGACGTCATCCGCAGTAGCAGCCACGGAGTCTTCCAACAGGTAGATCCTCAATTCTGGTAAGGTGCAGGGCTCTGAAGTGCAGGAACCATCCGCCCAAGATCAAATGAACAATAGAAGAGCCGCACACAGTATCAAATGCTAAACTTCACAAATTTATTGCTTAAGACCAAAACTTCATTACAAACACAGTAACAAGGTGTCTGACGCGTTTCCCGCCCTCTAGTGGCGCTTCATCAGAGACATAATGCACATGTACACACTCCATCCTTATATTGGGCAATACTTGCCCTCACACTTGCCCATACTTCAATATAAAAATAATGACAAGTAAAAACAGAATTTAAGTACATCACATTAACAGTGCTATTTTTAAACTAATACTGAATTTTCTATTAAGCAGATAAGCCATATCAGAGTGTATTGTACCAATCAAATAAAACAATATACAAGATATCATGAACAAATAGATTATGATACTTAATTGACTGTTAGATTTTTATCCTATGCATGCGTAAGAATGCACACACCAAATTTAAAATGTCAGCCCAAAACAAACATTTTTCTTTCTTGCTCAAACAGAGCAACCTCTAATCCAATAAAGAAAGGTGCATGCAAACTACCGCATATTCAGGAGATGCAAAATCCTCATATATCAAACTATATTATTTCTATTATTCAAACTGCTCACTACCAAAACCACATTCAGTGAAAAAAGGAAGAAATCAAATAACAAATATTAAAACCTCACTGTTTTATCAATTTAATTTTTTCTCCTCTAAACGTATTCTAGCTATCATCTTTCCCTACAAATATTCAACCACTCCTAGATAAAAAAAACATCTAACATTGCAATCAATCATAATATGCATCAAGGTTAAATTAGCTATCAAAAAGAAATAAGTTAGTGTGAAAACACATACAAATACTCTAGAACACTTTGTAATCCTTAATGCAAAGCTATCATGTAAGCTGTTTAAATATACAATGTAGTCACATTCCAAGATAACAGAATATATAAATATTACTCCTAAATACACTTAGAACACTGGAGGATATGGAAGACAGTAAAAAAATATATATAGGAGAAATTTCTATATATAGGAGAAATTTATAAGAGAAATTTATAAAAGAAATTTATAAACAGGACACAGATACAATAAGCATAAACTGTTATAGACATGCATAGCTTAAACTATTCCCAGGGAATATATGATATATAAATGATATATAAATATACTAGTACTAAAGCCCGTGTACACGGGCCATTTTTTTCAGAACAGCGGTCCCACCCCTTGCTCTCTCCCCCCTTTCTTTTGCTCTCTCTTCCCCCCTCTCTTTTGCTTTCTTTCTCCCCTCTCTTTTGCTTTCTCTCCCCCCTCTCCTTTGTTCTCTCTCTCCCCTCTTTTGCTCTCTCTCTCCCCTCTTTTGCTCTCTCTCTCCCCTCTTTGGCTCTCTCCATCCTTTCTTTTGCTCTCTCTCCCCCCTCTTTGGCTCTCCCCCCCTTTGGCTCTCCCCCCCCTCTTTGGCTCCCCCCCCTCTTTGGCTCTCCCCCCCCCTCTTTGGCTCTCTCCCCTCTTTTGCTCTCTCTCCTCTTTGGCTCTCTCTCTCCCCTCTTTGGCTCCCCCCCCTTTGGCTCTCTCTCCCCCCTCTTTGGCTCTCTCTCCCCCCTCTTTGGCTCTCTCTCCCCCCCTCTTTGGCTCTCTCTCCTCTTTGGCTCTCTCTCTCCCCCCTCTTTGGCTCTCCCCTCCCCTTTGGCTCCCCCCTCCCCTTTGGCTCCCCCCCTCTTTGGCTCTCCCCCCCCCCTCTTTTGCTCTCCCCTCCCCTCTTTGGCTCTCTCCCCCCTCTTTTGTTCTCTCCCCCCTCTTTGGCGCTCTCCCCCCCTCTTTGGCTCTCTCCCCCCCTCTTTGGCTCTCCCCCCCTCTTTGGCTCTGCCCCCCCCCCTCTTTGTCTCTCTCTCCCCCCTCTTTGTCTCTCTCCCCTCTTTTGCTCTCCTCTTTGGCTCTCTTTCCTCTTTGGCTCTCTCTCTCCCCCCTCTTTGGCTCTCCCCCCCTTTAGCTCTCTCCCCCCCCCCCTTTGGCTCTCTCTCTCTCTCCCCCCTCTTTGGCTCTCTCTCCCCCCTCTTTGGCTCTCTCTCCTTTTTGGCTCTTTTTCCTCTTTGGCTCTCTCTCTCCCCCCTCTTTGGCTCTCCCCCCTTCTCTTTGGCTCTCCCCCCTTCTCTTTGGCTCTCTTCCCCCCTTCTCTTTGGCTCTCTCCCCCCCCCCTTCTCTTTGGCTCTCTCTCCCCCCCCCTTCTCTTTGGCTCTCTTCCCCCCCTTCTCTTTGGCTCTCTGCCCCCCCTTCTCTTTGGCTCTCTGCCCCCCCCCCTTCTCTTTGGCTCTCTGCCCCCCCTTCTCTTTGGCTCTCTGCCCCCCCTTCTCTTTGGCTCTCTGCCCCCCCCTTCTCTTTGGCTCTCTGCCCCCCCCCCTTCTCTTTGGCTCTCTGCCCCCCCTTCTCTTTGGCTCTCTGCCCCCCCCCTTCTCTTTGGCTCTCTGCCCCCCCTTCTCTTTGGCTCTCTGCCCCCCCCCCCCTTCTCTTTGGCTCTCTGCCCCCCCCTTCTCTTTGGCTCTCTGCCCCCCCACCTTCTCTTTGGCTCTCTGCCCCCCCGCCTTCTCTTTGGCTCTCTGCCCCCCCCCTTCTCTTTGGCTCTCTGCCCCCCCCCCCTTCTCTTTGGCTCTCTGCCCCCCCCCCCCTTCTCTTTGGCTCTCTGCCCCCCCCTTCTCTTTGGCTCTCTGCCCCCCCCTTCTCTTTGGCTCTCTGCCCCCCCCTTCTCTTTGGCTCTCTGCCCCCCCCCTTCTCTTTGGCTCTCTGCCCCCCCCCTTCTCTTTGGCTCTCTGCCCCCCCCTTCTCTTTGGCTCTCTGCCCCCCCTTCTCTTTGGCTCTCTGCCCCCCCCTTCTCTTTGGCTCTCTGCCCCCCCCCCTTCTCTTTGGCTCTCTGCCCCCCCTTCTCTTTGGCTCTCTGCCCCCCCCTTCTCTTTGGCTCTCTGCCCCCCCCCTTCTCTTTGGCTCTCTGTCCCCCCCTTCTCTTTGGCTCTCTGCCCCCCCCTTCTCTTTGGCTCTCTGCCCCCCCCCCCTTCTCTTTGGCTCTCTGCCCCCCCCTTCTCTTTGGCTCTCTGCCCCCCCCCTCCTGCTCCCTCTCTGGCTCTGTCTTAGCGGTACCCCATCGCGGCAACACCCGCCCGGCCACGCCCCTCGCGACGCCCAGCCACGCACGTCGCGACGCTCCCGTCGGCCACAAACAGCTGTGAGGTCTGGGGAGCGCGTTGCCGCTTCTCACGCAGCAGACCTCACAGCTGTTGAGTAGCTCGCGCTCCCTATCTCACAGCTGCTTGTATGCTGTGTACCTCGCGCTCCCAATCTGTCAGCTGTCAGCTATGCCGAGGTGCGCGAGAATAGAATCTAAGGCCAAGTGTTTGTCTGTACTGCGCATGACGGCTTCAGACAAACACTTGTCTTTTATAATATAGGATATGCAAAGATATTCATTAACCAAATGAGTCACATTTGATATTCACAAAATTATCCACATCACTCTGACATAGACTTATACCTCCGTGTACATACAATCACATCCTATGTATGTAGAGGCAACAATTCAGTACTCTCTGTGTAACAAATTATAATAATATAAAGCAATATCGATTTTAAGTGTGTTGAATATTTTTTTGTTCTTTTTGCTGACATTTGACAAAGGCACAAGCTGGTGCCGAAACGTTATGTCGTTTTAACTATGCCTTTTATCAAGACCAAATGAGTGCCTGCATTCTGTGGAATACTTGGATGATTTTTGGTGAGATTGTGCTTTCCCTCAAAGGAACTTTATATATATATATATATATATATATATATATACACACACACACACACATATATACATACTCATACACACACACATATATACATACTCATACACACACACATATATACATACTCATACACACACACACATATATACATACTCATACACACACACACATATATACATACTCATACACACACACATATATACATACTCATACACACACACATATATACATACTCATACACACACACATATATACATACTCATACACACACACATATATACATACTCATACACACACACATATATACATACTCATACACACACACATATATACATACTCATACACACACACACATATATACATACTCATACACACACACATATATACATACTCATACACACACACATATATACATACTCATACACACACACATATATACATACTCATACACACACACACATATATACATACTCATACACACACACACATATATACATACTCATACACACACACATATATACATACTCATACACACACACACATATATACATACTCATACACACACACATATATACATACTCATACACACACACATTTGAGCCAGTCAAACATCTTGCCATATACTATATCTCTTCATATCTTTAATTCTCCTAGCGCTATTTTGGCCTCAGCGCATCCCATATCTTTTAGCTTATAATAAGAGCGATATTTAGCGGGGTCGCAATATCCGTTAAAGTAATGGATGCACTAGAGTGATGTTGGCCCTTTCCTAGCTCAAACCTTTTCTCCCCCCCCCCCAAGAATTTTTTAGCCTCCTACGCTTATGGAGCGAATAGTGCTCCCTGCACTATCTATTAAAAGTAAAAGGTGCCTTTCATTTGTCTTAAGATGCTCTGGTTAAAACATTTAAATAAGAAGCCCTTCCATGTCAATTGTTGTTTTAATGAATTTGTAATAATGGACTGTTTTTATCTTTTAAAAAAAATTCTGTGTAGTTCTGTTTAAAATATTTCATTCACTTGTAATGGAAGTAGCACAAAGGATAACGTGCCCTGCGCTATTGATTGCACTGTTGCTCTCTACTATGTTTTAATTGCATGCTTTTTAAGCACACTGACAGATATACACATATGAAAGCAAAACTAATTCTACTGATTCTTATACTATATTTATATTTTTAGAGTTGTTTTACAGCTTTTGAATGCTAATGATTTTTTATTTTTTTTTAAATTAATTTAAATCATATTACTTATATTTTCAATTAATGACCACTTAATGCCATAAAGCTTCATTATCATAGACAAATCTTAGATAAAAAATAAAATGTGTCATTCAAGTGAGTTCATATATTTTCCTCTGGACATTTATCAACTCCTAATTTTACAAATATATCAGTACAGGAAATTCTAAAGTATTATTTCTGTCGTCGCTAAGCTTTGAATTTTAAATCTATTAGTTGTTTGTTTTTTTTTAGAATGGTTAAAAGACCAGATTTAGGAGAAAACTATATATAATGTTTCCGCTATATTTTAGTGACTTTGCTTTCATGAAAGGAAAAAAGTTTGGAACAACACTGGTGCAAAGCTTAGAATGGCTGTGGTTTGTTGATACATTAAATTATACAACTTGGAAGAGCTGCAATCATTTCCCACAAATTCAAGAGTACTGAAAACAAATGGAAAATGTGGAAAGTATGCTATGGTAATAGGACCTATCGTAGACTGTAACACTACCTTTGGAGAGAATCTGAAGAAATATGGCAAAATAAATAGCTATTAGAGATGGTAATTGAAAAGAAATAGCATGTTTCCAATATGTCTCTCAAAATGACATAGGCCCAATAAGTCTGTCCATATTCCCTACAGAGTGTAAGTTTAATACGTTTGTAGGATATCCTTATGCTTGTCCCAGGCATTCTTACAGTCACCAACAGCGTTAGTCTTTACCACCTCTAATTGAAGTTTATTCCATGAATCGACCACCCTTTCCGTCAAGAAGTGCTTCCGCAAATGACTCCAGATTAACAACGCTTTAATTAAAGATCATGACCCATTGTTTTAGTATTGCTCTTTTAGCCTTAAAGGGACAGAAAAGTCAAAATTAAACTTCATGATTCTGATAGAGCACGCAGTGTTACAGAACTTTGTCATGTCTTCTATTGTCAAATTTGCATTGTTCTTTTTATATCCGTTCTTGAAGAGCAAACCTAGGTAGGCTGATAGGAGCTTAGAAGTGTCCATGTGTCTATTGCAGCAAGATTTGCACAAATGTATAACATTGCTATAAATATTGTTTGCAATAGGCATGTCTATTCAGCATTTATTTATATAAAGCGGCATTCAACTCTTTTTCAAGAACTGGATTTATTTGTGTGAAAGTGTGATACATAAATATCTGGATTTGCACAGATATGTTTGTGTTCCACTTTATCAGAAATAAATTAGGCTCAAAATAGAACTGAATGCCGCTCCCTGCAGCCATATTTGGCATTTGTTTGCATAAATAAATGCCAAATGCACATGCCTAGTTCACTGCTGACAGATGGCTAAAGACTTGTGCACTCTCCTGAGCTCACTTAGGTTTACTCTTTAAAGAATTATATCAAGATAGCTAAGCAAAATTGATTATAGAAGTACATTGGATGTTTGTTTAAAATGTCATGATCTATCTAATCAATTTAAGTTTAATTTGAACTTTACTGTCCCTTTAACTGAGGAGGCTGTCATGACCAGACAGACTGTAGTGGCAACACAACTGGCAGAAGGTCATCTGAGAAAAGCCAACAAAAGGCAGGCAGAAGCTTAAACACTATTAGGCAAGATCAAGCCAAGTCGCCAGGTAAGTGGGCAGTCTGGAGGACCAGAAGTCAGCAAGAAGGTTTCAATGAAAGACATGAACAGCGCACACACAGGATCAGAGTCCAACTAACAACAAAAGGTGACAGTAGTCTGTGTGAATTTATAGCATGTCCAAAAACAACTAAAGGGAGATACAAACAAGCTGTTGGCAATCAAATTACTGTGTAATTGGTATAAAACAGTACGCACACAAAAAAGAAAGTAACATTTATTTTGAAAATATGCAGGAAACAATATGTAATGTACACAGTAAATATTGTATTTAAAGTACAATGTCCCACAATCCTGGTGGGTAGATGAATAAGGGCTTTCCTTGCCCATTCCTCCACTTATCACTTACTTAAAACTTTTATAACTATTTCAAGCTTAAAGGGACAGTCAAGTCCAAAAAAAACTTTCATGATTTAAATAGGGCATGCAATTTTAAACAACTTCCCAATTTACTGTTATCACCAATTTTGCTTTGTTCTCTTGGTATTCTTAGTTGAAAGCTAAACCTAGGAGGTTCATATGCTAATTTCTTAGACCTTGAAGACTGCCTCTAATCTGAATACATTTTGACCACTAGAGGGCATTAGTTCACATGTTTCATATAGATAACATTGAGCTCATGCACGTAAAGTGACCTAGGAGTGAGCACTGATTGGCTAAACTGCATGTCTGTCAAAAGAACTGAAATAAGGGGGAAGTCAGCAGAGGCTTAGATACAAGATAATTACAGAGGTAAAACGTGTATTATTATAACTGTGTTGGATATGCAAAACTGGGGAATGGGTAATAAAGGGATTATCATTCTTTTTAAACAACAAAAATTCTGGTGTTGACTGTCCCTTTAACATCAACACTGACAGAGACCAAACTTTATTAAGATCTTAAACATTTATCATCAGCCATTGTACACAACAAAAACTATTCTATGATACTTTTCCACAGTGGCTAAGGATGATGTATTTGCCTTCATTAGCCGGGCCCGACCGCGCCATAAGACACAGTGCAGCTCGCTCCTGCTCTGTCTGACAGCGGGAGCGAGCTGCAAAGTGTCTAATGGCGCGGTCGGGCCGGGCTGTGACTATACAGCTGACCCGATGCGCTCAGTAAAAACAACAGACCCGCTCAGCAGAGTACAGAGAGCGGGTCTGTAAACAGCGGTATTTTTACAAAATAAAAAGGGAATATTATGATTTAAAAAGTTTGGCTAATGTAATGTTATATAATTCTGCACTATGTGCAGAATTATATAACATTATTTTTAAGGTTTACTGACCCTTTAACTCTTCCCACCAGTGACATATCCTATGCCCAACATGAACTCATCTATTCAACCAATCTTTTCTAGTAGCATATTTCCACCTTCTTTTTAATTAAGTAATCCTAACTACTATTCTAATGACCCAAATTCATTCTTGAATTATCATTATCACTTTTTATTCATGATTAACTTTCAGATTCCTAGAAATACTTTTTTTACCACCTTTTTTCTTTCCTCTTTATCTTCATAAGACTTATTTTAAATCAAGCTTCTCTTCATGTTGAACCATAACTCACAGACCTCACACACAATGTAACCACATAAGTCACATTTCAGTGTTTATATGCTTCTCAGTTTAAAATGAACCAGTTGGATATTCCTCAGGCAAACCACATTAAATTTCTATCTTTCTAACTTGTTCTTTATAGTGTTCTTCCCTGTGCTTCTATTTGTTGGATACCTAAGGACTCAGTCCAGGGCCCCCCATTCTCCTCTAAATCTATCAGCTACTTTAGAGTTCAATAACATAGCTATTATTATGATGCCCATATCTGCTTTTTGTTTACTTTAAATATATTACTTTATGTTTAAAACTAATTCACTCTCTTCCCGTCTCCCACCTTTACTATTGCAATAGCTATTAATTATTTTTTTCAGTCTCTTTTCAGCTCTCCTCTTCAATCAATTTTACATGCTTCTGTCAGGCTGATCCCCTTAACCATTATCTACATCATCTATTCCATTCTGCAAATCTTTCAATGGCTTCCTATTTTCAATTAATGTTTAAAATCCTTGCCCTAATTTACTTAAACTATACTAACACAATTACCACTTACATGTCTACTTTACTTTTTTAAACACCAACCTGACCTCTGTGATGCTTGGGATAATACCTCCTATGACTGTAGAGCTAGTTCACATTTTGCAGTAAGTAGAATAGCCAGAAGAGGTTGGTAGAGGCCAGATGCAGGGCCGGATTTCCCATTTGGCACAGTAGGCATGTGCCTACAGGCACATTGCAGTGAGGGGCGCCTGCCTGTAGTCAGTGTATTTTAAAAAAAAAAAAAAAATTGGAGGGCATTAATTTTAGTAAGAATTGTGCTGCCAGCTGCTTACAGAGTTGAGTGTTTCATTGGGAATATGTTACAGCAGTCCAGGGAGCAGTCCATTTTCGCCAGGCATGTTTACTGTGAAAGTTTCACTTTTATTTTATGTACTTCTGTTGCCTCCCTCACACAGCCAAGCACCATGCTGATAACTGTGGTGCAGACACTTTTTGTTAAAGGAATGAAGGCTTCAGGACAGGTTAGGACTGTACAAGGCTTCTAACGCTGCCTAGAATGACAACATAACAAGCAGAGCACACTTTAACCCCTTGGCTACCAGAGAGGATTGCAGTGTATTCACTTGTTATGTGCTGTATTCCCTTTTTATAGTCAGGGGGTTAAATTCTGCTTCAGGATGTATGTTTTTGTTCTATAAAGGCCTTAGAGGTGAGGGGGTTATGTGGGATTAGCTGCTCTTCTCTTCTCTCTTATTACTGCTGATTGTGATTTACAGCCTGTAGGGCACTTTGACAACGATGTTTGTAGACTGTAAGACTGTTGCTATAAATGAAGAGCTTGATTACTAAAGGTTAACTAGCAAAATAACAATGTGTATGTGTGTAAACCACTCACATGGCATATTTGTGTATGTGTGTGTATATATATATATATATATATATATATATATATATATATATATAGTATATACAGTATATATACACACATCACATTAAAATTTGTTCATCTGTTTTTTTATCTAGTGAGTGTGGTATGTTTGTGTTTTGTGGTAAATTGAATTTTACCCCTGACTCATGACTCCTAATTTTCTGGATTATTTACTATAGATCTATATACAAATACCACTATTTAGGTCCTAAAAGTAGAGCTCCTAAATATTCTTACTGCCTTCTAATTTTAAACACATTTGTTGACCCCTGGATTGCATATAATCTACACTCCATTTTTTCTTTTGAGAGCAACATCATATTATATTTATATTACAGAACAAAAAAAATATAACATCTGTGTGTATTTGTACAAAAATATCAGAGTTCACAAGATTTTATTCATGTAGTGGAAAAAAACACCTACATTTTATATTTTCTTCCACTGACTGCAAAGGTTATTGATGAGCTTGCATGATGCTAGTTTTAATATTGCTGTTGTTTACCCAAAACTGTGTTTAACTCCAACAAAATGTTAAGCACATAGTCAAAGTCATCTCCAGAAAAGCAATACACTATTGGCTTGTCAGTAAACATGTACTATGAGCCCATCTGGGTCTGCACAGATGTGTATTGCTGTCTCAGAACTGACATTGACTATGTGTTTAATTCTTTTGCAAGAACCTAACACACTTCTGTGCAAGCACTAGTGCAATTATAAAATGTCCTATCAAACTGTCACATTTTATGTTCCTTTAAATAGGGTTTTCTTTAGATTTGTTAAATTCAGATACAACATCATACACAAGCACATTTAAAAATACAAGTTAACCCCTTAATGACCGAGGACGTGCAGGGTACGTCCTCAAAAAAAAGGCAGTTAACGCCTGAGGACGTACCCTGCACGTCCTCGGTGTGGAAAGCAGCTGGAAGCGATCCTGCTCGCTTCCAGCTGCTTTCCGGTTATTGCAGTGATGCCTCGATATGTAGGCATCCTGCAATAACCATACATGGCCATCCGATGCAGAGAGAGCCACTCTGTGGCCCTCTCTGCACCGGACATCGATGGCCGGTATCGTTGGTGGGTGGGAGCCGAATTGGGAGGCGGGTGGGCGGCCATCGGTGTTGCGCGTGACGTCACGGGGGGCGGGATCGGGATCGGGACCGTCGGGGGCGCGCACGGGCGCGCGCGCGTGCACGGGGGGGGGGGGGGGGGGCGCGTGCACGGGGCGGGAGCGGGTGGGAACCGCTACACTACAGAAAAGTAAAAAAGTAAAAGTAAAAAAAAAATTAAATAAACTTTTTTTCAAAACCATCTAAGGGATCTGGAAGGGGTGGGGGGTTGGTCTTGGGGGGGGGGAAAGCTACACTACAGAAAAGGGACATATTTTATTTAAAAAAAAGCATTTTTTTTTCACTAAACTGGGTACTGGCAGACAGCTGCCAGTACCCAAGATGGCGCACATTAAGTCAGAGGGGGAGGGTTAGAGAGCTGTTTAGTGGGGGATCAGTGAGGTTGGGGGCTAAGGGGGATCCCTACACAGAAGCATATGTAAATATGCTAACAAAAAATGCACAAAAAAGCCCAAATATACCTTTTATTTTAGTACTGGCAGAGTTTCTGCCAGTACTTAAGATGGCGGGGACATTTGTGGGGTAGGGGAGGGAAGAGAGATGTTTGGGAGGGATCAGGGGGTCTGATGTTTCAGGTGGGAGGCTGATCTTTACACTAAAGCTAAAATTAACCCTGCAAGCTCCCTACAAGCTACCTAATTAACCCCTTCACTGCTAGCCATAATACACGTGTGATGCGCAGCGCCATTTAGCAGCATTCTAATTACCAAAAAGCAACTCCAAAGTCATATATGTCTGCTATTTCTGAACAAAGGGGATCCCAGAGAAGCATTTACAACCATTTGTGCCATAATTGCACAAGCTGTTTGTAAATTATTTCAGTGAGAAACCTAAAATTGTGAAAAATTTTACGTTTTTTTTAATTTGATCGCATTTGGCGGTGAAATGGTGGCATGAAATATACCAAAATGGGCCTAGATCAATACTTGGGGTTGTCTACTACACTAAAGCTAAAATTACCCCAAAAAGCTCCTTACATGCTCCCTAATTAACCCCTTCACTGCTGGGCATAATACACGTGTGGTGCGCAGTGGCATTTAGCGGCCTTCTAATTACCAAAAAGCAATGCCAAAGCCATATATGTCTGCTATTTCTGAACAAAGGGGATCTCAGAGAAGAATTTACAACCATTTATGCCATAATTGCACAAGCAGTATGTAAATAATTTCAGTGAGAAACTGAAAGTTTGTGAAAAAATTTGTGAAAAAGTGAACAATTTTTTGTATTTGATCGCATTTGGCGGTGAAATGGTGGCATGAAATATACCAAATTGGGCCTAGATCAATAATTTGGGATGTCTTCTAAAAAAAAATATATACATGTCAATGGATATTCAGGGATTCCTGAAAGATATTAGTGTTCTAATGTAACTAGCGTTAATTTTGAAAAAAAAATGGTTTGAAAATAGCAAAGTGCTACTTGTATTTATGGCCCTATAAGTTACAAAAAAAGCAAAGAAGATGTAAACATTGGGTATTTCTAAACTCAGGACAAAATTTAGAAACAATTTAGCATGGGTGTTTTTTGGTGGTTGTAGATATGTAACAGATTTTGGGGTTCAAAGTTAGAAAAAGTGTGTTTTTTTCCATTTTTCCTCATATTTTATAATTTTTTTTATAGTAAATGATAAGATATGATGAAAATAGTGGTATTTTTAGAAAGTCCATTTAATGGCGAGAAAAACGGTATATAATATGTGTGGGTACAGTAAATGAGTAAGAGGAAAATTTCAGCTAAACACAAACACCGCAGAAATGTAAAAATAGCCTTGGTCCCAAACGGACAGAAAATGGAAAAGTGCTCTGGTCACTAAGGGGTTAAATATTTATTTTAATGATAAATGTATAAGAGGAAAAATGTAATGAAGGAAGCGAATAATATACACACAATCAAACACACATATACTGTATATATATATATATATATATATGTTAGAAAAAAGGAGGGGCACCTGCGCTAAAAACTCTAACACTTGGTGAGTAATGTCTATTTTTGCAACAATAGTAGTAATAGTGATATATGTGCGTGCTGCCTCTGATACAGTGTACCCGTGTCACTGTTAGGAATGTGGATGGAAAAGAGAAAATCAAAAAGGGCGCACAGCTAGGCACTAGAATAAAAATTGACTATTAGTGAAGTAGGTATGTAGTTTTCAGACCTATGTGGTTATAGTAACAGGATAATAAAAATAATAATAATAATAATGTCCTTGGATTGTTATTGTATTCTAAAGAGTTCAGTAATGTGCTTTAGAATATTCGACACTTCTTTGTCTGAGGTGAGTGGATTTGTGCTTACCAGAGGTAACCTCAATCATATGAGGTAAGTTGTAGACTTGTCTGGGTTAGAGATGTTTCTTTGGCTCTTGTCCAGTCGATTTTGCTTTGTTCTTTGCTGTAGGAATCTTTCCTTTGTTGAAACCCTTTGGGATCTTTGTTTCCAGGTGGCTCCTGGCAGCAGTATGTTGTTTTGAATGAAAATCTTGGACTCTCTTGTATCGTTTGTTGAAAGGCAATGGAAAATCCTGGACTCTCTTTTTCCTCTTGGTGATGAGAATCTGGGTTGTCTCAGGTGTTCATATCGATTGAGATGGAATAAGAAAAGAAAACAAGAACATAGTGTGATAACGTTTAAATAAAAAAGCTCTTTTTAATTAGAACTAAGCAAATGTGCTTACATCAAATGCCCTCAATCAGAGTATGAGGTAAGTAATAGACATTGATTAAGTATTTCGATCTCCTGGTCAGTTAAAATACAGTTCAGCCTGCTTGTGGGACACTAATGGCTGTATGCTTAATGTGGTTCTTTTAAACAGCTTAACCTGCTGGCCGTAATTTGTGGTCAATAAGACCAATACGTTTATAATGCTGTTAGGCTAAAAAGCCTCTGTTGGCAGTATATATATGTGTGTGTGTGTGATTGTGTGTATATTATTCACATATATATATATATTTATTTAACATTTATATATATGCACACGCACACTTTAATCAAATTCCTACTCTAACACATATACAAATATATTAGAGCGTGAAAATAGATGAACAGATCCAGCTATGAATTTTGCACTTTGCTGCATATTTTCTGTCTTTGAATTGTAATATAGTTCTAATCAAGGAATATCATTGACTCCCTGTGACACATACAAGGAATAAAACACAATTAGAGGCCAATTTAACAAATGTCTTGCGGACCTGATCCGATAGTGCGGATCAGGTCTGCAAGACATCGCTGAATGCGGAGATCAATACACTCTCCGTATTCAGCATTGCACCAGTAGCTCACAAGAGCTGCTGGTGCAATGCCATCCCCTGCAGACTCATGGCCAATGGGCCGCCAGCAGGGGGGTGTCAATCAACCCGATCGTAGTCGATCGAGTTGAAGGGTGGCGATTCCTGTCCGCCTGCTCAGAGCAGGTGGACAGGGTTATGAAGCAGCAGTCTTTGTGACCGCTGCTCCATAACTTGTGTTTCTGGCGAGTCTGAAGATTCGCCACAAACACGGGCCGTCAAGCTCCATTCAGAGCTTGATAGATAGGCCCCTTAGTGAGGCTGTGTTTGAGGGGTCAGACAAGCTGTTGTGTTTGCATACACTGTGGCTGGAAAATCTCATAGAAATGAGTAACAGTAAACTTAACTGTAAGTAAGTCAGTGTGTTTTATTTGCAAATTGATCTATCTGATGCAGAATTATTTGTCCAAGGGGCAATAAAGGGGGTCACTGAGGGGTACAAAATTTAACCCCAAGAGGCTGAAGAAGTCCTGTGGAGCCTCTGTAAATAAATACACAAAATAAATTACCAGAGATATCTGCAATACATTTCATAGGTGTATGTTCCATCCATTTTTGATAACGGTCGGTTTTAATTGTATGGCCATTTGAGTTAAGTGAATATTGATTTTTGGTGTAGCTTCCATTACAACAAATTCCTCTGTTTTTTAAACTTTTTTGGGGGGGGGGGGGTTGGGGGCGTTTCAGGTTTTTGTGCCTACAGGTACTTGAGATGTAAATCCGGCCCTGGCCAGATGGAGGTAGATTAACCTGGAGACAGAACCAGAGGGGAAGGCAAGTGCAAAGTCCAATTGTCAGGCAAAGATAACAATCCATCAAATCAATTCAATCCAGCATAAAACAAGGGAGTGAAGCAAAAGGCAAAATTCAAATGCACAAAAGATCAATCAAGCCAGAGCATAGTGCACAGGGATTAAGGCAAAGACAAACTTCAAAATACAGAGTCAAAGTCAGGAATCTAATTTCAGAACACTTAAATGTAAAAGCACTGACTGAACAGTTTCAGAAAACTTACTTATTCAGGGAAGCTTATCCCATATACTGTATATGCCAAGGCAGAACCTGGCTATTAGCAGATCATCAAAGAGTTCTCTCACCTTTTGTCTAGGTTACCTTTTATTCTAGATTGTTCACTTCTGTGGAGGTAAGCCTACTCCTTCTTTATACTGTATTTCTAAAATATTGACACTGTACATAATAATAATAATTCATGAAACTTGTTTGCATTAGGTGCCTTGGTCCTTTCATTTTAACCACTTTCACAATTTTCTCATGATTTAAATTGCTAATAAATTTGGTGTGGGGGGGGGGGGGGTTGTAGCTTTATTTGGATGTGCTGCATTCCAGAAGTATCCATTGTACATTTCAAGGTGTGCGGCTACCTAGGATTACTGGTGGATTGTACTGACACTTAGGTGGAGAACTCCTTTCCTGCCTCTATCTGTTTATGGACACAGCAATGTGTATCTATGTTGAAACAGCGCTAGGCCTTTTTAAAGAGAGTGTCTGTGAATACACCAGGTCTAAAAATCTTTAGTTTGAAGCATCTTGGAGGCCTAACATGAGTGCAATGGTTGGAATAGAGAAATCTGAATGGTAGCGATGCAAATATAACCACCATTAGATCATACTTTTATTTATGCACGCTATACAAATATTTTAGAAAAGTAAATTCTATTTCTAAAATATGGAAAATTAAAGAAAAAGATGTAACCTATATAAAACAGAAAATTTGCTACCAGAACATATATTTCCCAATGTAATCAGAATCCAACATGCCTTAACACAACATATATAAAGGAAATGAAAATACCAGGCGAAAACTTGAAAAGCGTGATTCCAAAAACCTAAAAAGATTAAAGTATGGAAAGTCATATGTTTTTCCAAGAACAGGCATTATGTCAAAGGATGATCAAAGAACTGCAAACAAATTACCTACTGCCAAGAGAAAAGAGCAAATGTATTTTAACTTAAAAGAGAGACTTGCAATTTCAATATGGCACCAAAGTATATGCCAGATATCAGTGCAATAAGAAAGCGTAAAAGTTCCAAAAATTTCACACACCTTTCTACATTGTTTGAAGTATTGGATAAATATGTCTATTGCATTTCTATATTCTTAAACAATGACTGTTAAACATATATATTAGAAACATTTTGGGCTAGATTACAAGTTGCACTGACTGGTAAACATATATATTACAAACATATTTGGCTAGATTACAAGTTGCAATTAATAGCAAAGGGTGCATTATCTGGTATAACAAGTGAATGGTAAAAAAATTTGACCAGAGAATCTTAAAGGGACAGTCTAGTCCAAAATAAACTTTCATGATTCAGATAGGGCATGTAATTTTAAACAATTTTCCAATTTACTTTTATCACCAATTTTGCTTTGTTCTCTTGGTATTCTTAGTTGAAAGCTTAACCTAGGAGGTTCATATGCTAATTTCTTAGACCTTGAAGGCCACCTCTTAAGAATGCATTTTAACAGGTTTTTCACCACTAGAGGGTGTTAGTTCATGAATTTCATATAGATAACACTGTGCTCATGCACGTGAAGTTACCTGGGAGTAATCACTGATTGGCTAAACTGCAAGTCTGTCAAAAGAACGGAAAAAAGGGGCAGTTTGCAAAGGCTCAGATACAAGATAATCACAGAGGTAAAAAATATATAAATATAACTGTGTTGGTTATGCAAAACTGGGGAATGGGTAAAAAAGGGATTATCTATCTTTTAAAACAATAACAATTCTGGTGTAGACTATCCCTTTAAAGCATCCTTTTAATGGATACCACAGGGAGTGCTATTAGCGTTCATATTGCATTTGGTGAATTAAGTGTTGCATTCTTTTTTGTGGACCTGACATAAACTGTAAACGCTTTAAAGTAGAGACTTTCACTACTTGAGCAGAGGTTTGGCTTATATTTGGCTTAGCAATTGATATATGGGGGCATATTTATCAAGCTCCGAATGGAGCTTGATGCCCCGTGTTTCTGGCGAGCCTGCAGGTTCCCCAGAAACAGCAGTTATGAAGCAGCGGTCACAAAGACCGCTGCTCCATAACCTGTCCGCCTGCTCTGAGCAGGCGGACAGACATCGCTGGAAATCAACCCGATCAAGTACGATCGGGTTGATTGACACCCCCTGCTGGCGGCTCATTGGCCGCGAGTCTGCAGGGGGCGGCGTTGCACTAGCAGCTCTTGTGAGCTGCTGGTGCAATGCTGAATACGGCGAGCGTAATGCTCGCCGTATTCATCGAGGTCTGTCGGACCTGATCCGCACTGTCGGATCAGGTCCGACAGACCTTGATAAATAGAGGACAAGGTGTTGTAGAGAGCTCTGAACTAAATAACACTTTAGCCATTCCTTATATTATCCTCTTCCTAGAAAGGGCGTGTAAATCAAGTAAATAGGGCCTATCTATCAAGCTCCGAATGGAGCTTGATGCCCCGTGTTTCTGGCGAGCCTCACAAAGACCGCTGCTCCATAACCATGTCCGCCTGCTCTGAGCAGGTGGACAGACATCGCCGCAATTCAACCCGTTCGAGTACGGTCGGGTTGATTGACACCCCAGGCT
Source organism: Bombina bombina (assembly GCF_027579735.1). Lineage (NCBI taxonomy): Eukaryota > Metazoa > Chordata > Amphibia > Anura > Bombinatoridae > Bombina > Bombina bombina. Next base: position 540,117,429 of record NC_069502.1, on the reverse strand, counting down.
GGCGGCCGATTAGCCGCGAGTCTGCAGGGGGCGGCGTTGCACCAGCAGCTCTTGGGAGCTGCTGGTGCAATGCTGAATACGGAGAACGTATTGCTCTCGTATTTAGCAAGGTCTGTCGGATTTTCATAAATAGGGGCCTATGTGTGTATATGGGAAGGTGCTAAAATCACTAAGTGTTAAAGTTGTGGAGTAATAATGTCTTTGAAGATAGAAAGTTATGAAAGTATCTATAATGTTAGTTTCCAAAAAGTGCAGTTCAAAACTCAAGTAAACAATATAGTTTCTAACTTTATGATAGTAACAATCCTTCTTCAGACTTGATTAGTTTAATAATATCTATTTAATATAAAAAAATCCAAAGGCTAAAAAAGGTTCCGTTGGATATGGTTAAAAAACTGGAAGAATTTCAAGCTTAAATATTTTAAAAACAGAGATCACAATGCGGTGGTGTAAATATTCTACTACTTTCTGAATAACAGCCTATATTTCAATACCATTAGATTCTCAACATTCATTTGGCTAGATTTAGAGTTCTGCCGGTCAGATCCGCGTAGCTAACGCTGCTTTTTTTCACAACGCACCCTTAAGACAACGCTGGTATTTAGAGTTGTCTGAGGGGCTGCGTTAGGCTCAAAAAAGGGAGCGTTGAGCCTAATGTAGCTCCACTTAGAGCTTGAGAAAGAAACTTCGGTTTTGAAACGCGTTGCTCTTTAACGTTGCTCCAGTACGGGAGCTTTCTGACTTTTAGGCGAATAAACCCTTTGGTGAGAACGGCAGTATTGGCTAAAAAGGCCTTGGAAGTTTAGTTTTGCTGGATCAATCCTAAACCTGTAAAAGAAACTGCACTGTGTCACCGGGTTTTTAGCCGTAAGCTTCATACTTATATAACATAGTATCTCTGCTTTCTGCTTTATTGATCTAACCCGTAATCCGAGTGGGTGGTCTAAGGCACGATCAGTACTTGTGCTGTTTGGAAGCCGGTTCCTGTTTTTAACTTGTGAGTACAGATATACGTTTTGTTATTTATCCTGATAACACACTAAGAGGACTCTCTGCCCATAGGAGCACAGCGTTACCTACAATCACTACTAGGACGGCACCTCACAACCTGTTGTACCTCTGCACAAACATTGGCGGATTGATACACAAGATTGCACAAACACTGGCGGATTGATACACAAGACTGCACAAACATCTGCCACTTTTGAATTACGTCTCTGAAACGAGCACTACTAATTATATGGATGCAATGCAATAGTCGCTTCTTACAGAAATTCTATGATCTGTTGCACCTCATATTGTTTTTAATTATTGATTGTATTACTGATTCTATGTTTATTTTTGTGTCATTTTGTGACAATTTGTGATATTTAACTTAGCAATAGGTCGACCTATAAATATTATTATTGTGTGTAATGAAATATTATAAATATTATTATTTTCTATATTTTATACACTGTGTAACCGGCATCTCACTTTGGCTTTTAAGATTAATTTCCTGTTTTAGTAATATTTATTCATTAATTTTTCTATACATATTTTGGATCATTCCTATGTCCACTTTTGTGATTAATCTTCTGCGCTTGTATGATATAGGTTTTATCTAATATTTGTAGTTTTGAAGTTAAACTATTCTTTAACTGTTCTGATTTTAATATATATTTTAATATACTCTTTAGCTTTTGTTTTAGCGCTCCCTAGTACATTTTTAGTTATCCACTGGTTTTTGTTTTAGGCTGTAGAGGGCATCCTATTTTCTAGTTGGAGCTTGAGTATATAAATCTTTTGGTGCTGGTCACTATTTTCTATAATCTAGCTCCACTTCAACCCTCAATACCAGCGTTGCTTACGGTAGCGGTAAGAAGCTAAAACGTGCTCGTGCACGATATCCCCACATGAACCCTGAGTCTAAACACCCCTAACCTTACACTTATTAACCCCTAATCTGCCGCCCCCTCTATCGCTGACATCTGTATTATACCATTAACCCCTAATCTGCCACTCCGGACACCACCGCAACCTACATTATCTCTATGAACCCCTAATCTGCTGACCCTAACACCGCTGACCCCTATATTATAATTATTAACCCCTAATCTGCCCCCCCAACATCTCCGCCACATTACCTACACTTATTAACCCCTAATCTGCCGACCGGACATCTCCACCCCTATAATAAATGTATTAACCCCTAAACCGCTGCACTTCCGCCTGGAAAACACTATAATAAATTTGATTAACCCCTAATCTGCCCTCCCTAACATCGCCGCCACCTACCTACAATTATTAACCCCTAATCTCCTGTCCACACCGTCGCCGCTACTATAATAAAGTTATTAACCCCTAAACCTAACTCTAACCCTAACCCTAACACCCCCTAACATAAATATAATTTAAATTAAACGAAATAATATTCCTAAAATTAACTAAATTAATCCTATTTAAAACTAAATACTTACCTATCAAATAAACCCTAAGATAGCTACAATATAAATAATAATTACATTGTAGCTATTTTAGGATTTATATTTATTTTACAGGCAACTTTGTATTTATTTTAACTAGGTACAATAGCTATTAAATAGTTAATAACTATTTAATAGCTACCTAGTTAAAATAAATACAAAATTACCTGTAAAATAAATACTAACCTAAGTTACAAATACACCTAACACTACACTATCATTAAATTAATTAAATAAATTACCTACAATTACCTAAAATAAAATACAATAAAATAAACTATTCTATAATACAAAAAAAACACTAAATTACAAAATATAAAAAGAATTACAAGCAGTTTAAACTAATTACACCTAATCTAAGCTCCCTAATAAAATAAAAAAGCCCCCCAAAATAAAAAATTCCCTACCCTATTCTAAAATACAAAAGTAATCAGCTCTTTTACCAGCCCTTAAAAGGGCTTTTTGCGGGGCCTTGCTCCAAATTAATCAGCTCTTTTACCTGAAAATAAAATACAATACCCCCCCCAACATTACAACCCACCACCCACATAACTCTACTCTAACCCACCCAAACCACTCTTAAAAACTAACCCCCTGAAGACCATCCTACCTTGAGTCGTCTTCACTCAGCCGAGCCAAATTCTTTATCCAAGGTGCGCAAGGAGGTCCTTGATCCAGTAGAAGTCTTCATCCAAGCAGGGTAAGAAGAGGTCCTCCATCCGGTAGAAGTGTTCATCCAGGCGGAGTCTTCAATCTTCATCCATCCGGAGCGGAGTGGAGCCATCTTCAAAGGAGACGGCGCGGAGCCATCCTTTTCTACCGACGGACTAACGACGAATGAAGGTTCCTTTAAGGGACGTCATCCAAGATCGCATCCCTTCAATTCCGATTGGCTGATAGAATTTAGGTAGAAAAAATCTGATTGGCTGATGCAATCAGCCAATCAGATTGAAGTTCAATCCGATTGGCTGATCCAATCAGCCAATCGTATTGAACTCGCATTCTATTGGCTGTTCTGATTGGTGTTTTTTTTTTTTTTATTATAGAATAGTTTATTTTTTTGTATTTTATTTTAGGTAATTGTAGGTAATTTATTTAATTAATTTAATGATAGTTTAGTGTTAGGTGTATTTGTAACTTAGGTTAGGATTTATTTTACAGGTAATTTTGTATTTATTTTAACTAGGTAGCTATTAAATAGTTATTGACTATTTAATAGCTATTGTACCTAATTAAAATAAATACAAAGTTGCCTGTAAAATAAATATAAATCCTAAAATAGCTACAATGTAATTATTATTTATATTGTAGCTATATTAGGGTTTATTTTATAGGTAAGTATTTCGTTTTAAATAGGATGAATTTAGTTAATTTTAGGAATATTATTTAGTTTAATTTAAATTATATTTATGTTAGGGGGTGTTAGGGTTAGGGTTAGAGTTAGGTTTAGGGGTTAATAACTTTATTATAGTAGCGGTGACGGTGTGGGCGGGAGATTAGGGGTTAATAATTGTAGGTAGGTGGCGGCGATGTTAGGGAGGGCAGATTAGGGGTTAATACTATTTATTATAGTGTTTGCGAGGCGGGAGTGCGGCGGTTTAGGGGTTAATACATTTATTATAGTGGCGGCGAGGTCCGGTCGGCAGATTAGGGGTTAATAAGTGTAGTTAGGTAGCGGCGACATTGGGGGGGCAGATTAGGGGTTAATAAATATAATATAGGGGTCGGCGATGTTAGAGGCAGCAGATTAGGGCTTTATTGGTATAATGTAGGTGGTGGCGGTGTCTGGTCGGCAGATTAGGGGTTAAAAATGTTTATTATAGTGGCGGCGATGTGGGGGGGCCTCGGTTTAGGGGTACATAGGTAGTTTAGAGCACTTTAGTTAAGTGCTCTAAACTGTTAGCGTACTTTAGAGCACAGTAGTTAAGAGCTTTATATTCAGGCGTTAGCCCATAAAGCTCTTAACTACTGACTTTTCTTGTCGGTAGAGGCTCTACCGCTCACTTCTCCCAAGACTCCAAATACCGGCGTTAGGCAGATCCCATTGAAAAGATAGGATACGCATTTGGCGTAAGGAGATCTGCGGTAGCCTGGAAGCGGTAGGGAATTGAGCGTTAGACCCTTTCCTGGCTGACTCTAAATACCAGCGGGCGGCCAAATGCAGCGTTAGGACCCCTTAACGCTGCTTTTGACGGCTAATGCAAAACTCTAAATCTAGGTGATTGTATTTAAAAGTAACTTGAAACATGCAACATGCAGATACAAGGTTATAACAATGTGTTCTTTAAATGTCCAGATGCAAATTTAATATACACTGATACTTTGTATCTGTTCCATCAATGGGGCCAATTTATTAAAGTGGAGATGGACATGATACAATGTAGATACATCGATAAATGCTGACAGCATACACTGTCAGCATTTATCATTGCACAAGCAGTTCTTGTGAACTGCTTGCGCTATACAGCTCCCTGCAGATTTGCGGCCAATCGGCCACTAGCAGGGGGTGTCAATCAGCGGATTGATGTCCACAGCCTCAGAGCAGACGGACAAGTTATGGAGCAGTGGTCTTTAGACCACTGCTTCATAACTGCTGTTTCCGGAGAGCCAAATAGCTTGTGCGGAAACCTGGGGCATCAAGCTCCATTCGGAGCTTGATAATTCGGCTCCAATGTCTATAAAAAATAAAGGGAGGAAAAGTATCCCACAATCTTCGTTAGCTAACAGTATAATCCTCCTAGTGTAGTGTATTATGATTGATATGAATTGTAGTGGCAAGCCACTATCATACCTGGGTAATGACAGGAGTCTCTGTGTAAGCTCCTAATACACTGGGGAAAAATTCACATTTGGCATTTCAGGTGGAAACCGAAGAGTTTATCTGAAGTTATCCAAGATGGCAGTTTAGTTCCTAGGGGAAAAAATAGTGAGAGCCTGCCATGCAGGTGATCTTACCGCTTCCTTGTTATATACTCACTTCAGAGTGTTTAGCTTTTAGCTGCGGTCTTCCGGGATGGCAGATGAGTACCTGAAGTAAAAAGGGTGTAGACCTGTCATGCAGGTAGTCTTACCACTTCCTCGTCTCTTTTCAAAACTTGTGCAAGTTTCCTTTTGACAGTAATGTAATTAGATGATGATGTCCGTTTTCAACTCCTGCTCTTAGCACAGTTCATACACAGGGGAGAATAGATTTATTTCATAATCTTACAGGCAGATATTTGGAGAACAGGCTTGTTTTCACAGACACAGCTCAGATCTATGTGTTTCACCCCACATTGGGCTTTATCAAGTTTGAAGTTGTGACATCATCAGCAGACGCCACTGGAATCCAGAACGAGAGGTCCGGAGTGAGACAGAGATGAGGAAGCGGTAAGACTACCTGCATGACAGGTCTACATCATTCTTACCTCAGACACTCATCTGCCATCCCAGGCGACCGCAGCTAAACACTCTGAAGTGAGTGAATAACAAGGAAGCGGTAAGATCACCGGCACAGCAGGATCTCACTATTGTTTCCCCTAGGAACTAAACTGCCATCTCGGATAAGTGCAATTAAGCGCTTCAGATTCCACCTGAAACACCAAAGGTGAATTTTTCCCCAGTGTATTAGGATCTTACACAGAGACTCCTGTCATTACTCAGGTATGATAGTGGCTGGCCACTACTATTCATATCAATCGTAATACACTAGGAGGATTATACTGTTAGCTAACGAAGATTGTGGGATATTTTTCCTCCCTTTAATTTTTATAGACATTGTTGGAACAGATACAAAATATCAGTGTATATTAAACTCGCATCTGTACATTTAAAAGGACACTGAACCCATTTTTTTTGTTTAGTGATTCAGATAGAGCATGCAATTTTAAGCAACTTTCTAATTTACTCCTATAATCAATTTCTCTTTCGTTCTTTTGCTAGCTTTATTTGAAAAAGAAGGCATCTAAGCTATTTATTTGGTTCAGGCCCTGGAGAGCACTTGTTTATTGGTGGGTGAATTTATCCACCAATCATCAAGAACAACCCAGGTTGTTCACCAAAAATGGGCCGGCATCTAAACTTACATTCTTGCTTTTCAAATAAAGATACCAAAATAATGAAGAAAATGTGATAATAAGAGTAAATTAGAAAGTTGCTTAAAATGACATGCTCTATCTGAATCACGAAAGAAACATTTTGGGTTCAGTGTCCCTTTAAACAACACATTGTTATAACCTTGTATTTGCATGTTGCATGTTTCAAGTTACTTTTAAATACAATGAATGTTGAGAATCTAATGGTATTGAAATACAGGCTGTTATTCAGAAAGTATTAGAATATTTACGCTACCACATTGTGATCTCTGTTTTTAAAATATTTAAGCTTGAAATTCTTCCAGTTTTTTAACCATATCCAAAGTAACCTTTTTATGATTTTTTTTATATTAAATAGATATTATTAACCAAGTCTGAAGCAGGATTGTTATCATCATTAAGTTGGAAACTATATTGTTAACTTGAGTTTGAACTGTTGTTATTATTAAGTTGAAAACCGCACTTTTTGGAAACTAACATTATACATTATACATAGCTTTCTATCTTCAAAGACATTATCACTGCACAACTTTAACACTTAGTGCTTTTAGGTCCTTCTCATATACACACATTTATGTGGCTTAGCAATCGAGTAATATCCAACTTGAGTTTTTCAGTAAGTCCCCCTAGAAGTCTATTATGTAAGTGATCTAGCAGACCCACACTATCCTGCATCTAGATGATAGCACACCCTAGACTTTTGTTCAAGAGATGAAATATACTTTCAACTTGTAATATAAGTACAAAAATAAAACCGCTATTGAATTTACTTGAGCAATGTAAGCGCACAGTAGCACTAATATGTTTGCCTTCCACTTGGACTTGGTGCTACAACCCTAATTGGTAGTTGTGGAGACACCATTATTATTATCTGGAACCTTCTGGGTCACCTCCATATTGATATTTTGAAAGGGACACTGGATGCAATGACTCCTATGTTCTGTAAATATAACCAGAAAGTGAATCAGTTGTACAATTTTATAAAAATATATGGTTTAGTGGTGATGGCGAGCAACTATACTATATCTACACAGTCTCCTTGTAATAGACTCTAGCTGCTCTATATATTCGTATTTCAGTATAAGCTGGTTGAGAAATACACTGTTTATGCTACTTAACCCATTCCAGGACATCATGGTGTGCATGAATATAATCCTGTTTTTGAGTATTGCATTTGCCAGACATGTGATAGTCTTCAGCAAAGTCAAGGCAAGTCCCATCTATGTGTGTTGTACTGTCCCTCATTACATGTCATCTCTGTGATCTGCTATTTAAAGAGCACATCAACCATGCCACAATTTTCAAAATATAGGGTCTTCCCTATCAGAAGGGTCATTACTGAGTACTGAGCCTCAAATCCAAAGGCTTCTGCATGGAGGTGGTTACAGATGTGTGAATCTTTAAAACTTTAGTGTCAGATTTCAGAGGAGGGGCAATGACCCCACTGTATCTGACACCCAGAGATTGGTGAATGGGAAAAAAACATTACACTTTTAAAAGTATCTCCAGGTCAGCTATCTGCAACCCCTTGCTGCGTAAGCCTTTAATTTCTTTGTACATTCTATTCTACTCCATTACATCTATGGAGAATCCTATAGCAGCTCTAGAAGTCTAAGTCATATTAAAGGGACATGAGACCCACATTTTTTCTTTCATGATTTAGAAAGAGAATGCAATTTTAAACATCTTTCTAATTTACTTCTATTATCTAATTTGTTTTATTATCTTGATATTCTTTGCTGAAAAGCATATCTGGATATGCTCAGTAGCTGCTGATTGGTTGCTGCACATAGAAGCCTCGTGTGATTGGCTCACCATGTGCATAGCTTTTTCTTCAACTAAGTATATCTAAAAAATGAAGCAAAATAAATAATAGAAGTAAATTGTAATGTTGTTTAAATTTCTATTCTCTATCTGAATCATGAAAGAAAGATTTTGGGTTTAGTGGCCCTTTAAGGTTACAAGACATTTATTTTGAAACGTATACTCAAATGATACGGCTCAAAGATCAAGAAAAAAAAATTCAACTTAAACATTAAGAAATAGTCCTAATGAAGATTTATTCATTTCATTTTTAAATGACATGAAAATGGTGTATCTTCATTACATTTCTAATTCATTGCTTTTTTGTAATTGCATTTCTGTTTTTGCATTGTTTTTGTTTTGATGGCAAGGAAAATTGAGAAACAAATAAATACGTTCCAATGAAACATGCTTTTTATTGAGAATGTGAACTCAGTCAGTCGGAAGAGCACACGTTAAAATGTGAACTGAGCAGGTAGAGCACGTGCTAAAGTGGCACCACATTTTTATTAATATTTATATAAATACTTTTTAGTAGATAGTTTATATATGAGTGTAACACTTTATATTAAAGGACCAGTAAATACAGTAGATTTGCATAATGAACAAATGCATGATGAAAAGACAATGCAATAGCACTTAGTCTGATTTTTTTCTCACAAATTTAAAGTTATGTCTATCACGTGACAGCCATCAGCCAATCACAAATGCATATACGTATATTCTGTGAATTCTTGCACATGCTCAGTAGAAGCTGGTGACTGAAAAAGTGTAAACATAGAAAGACTGTGGACATTTTGTTAATGGAAGTAAATTGGAAAGTTGATTAAAATGGCATGCTCTATCTAAATAATGGACTTTAATTTTCACTTGAGTGTCCCTTTAATGTATTTATGTTGTGTTTGATGCCATATTTTTATTTCAACTCTAATTCTTTACGCTAATTTAGTTTGCACTCAAGCAAATGTGTTTACTTTAAACTTTTGATACGCACGCAAGTTAACACAGGCACAATATTGAAAAAGAAATTGCTAACGATAGCGTGCCACTTGTAATCTAAACCACTGTCAGGTAAAAGAGATAAATTGTAATTTTTTTCACAATAGACAAGTAAAAAGGCAGCAATTAACCTCATCATGCCATACACAGAGCAGTGATTAAACATTTTGGGCCAGAAGTAGAGTGCTATTTTACATTCCCGTTCGAGCGTTAACTGCACTAGAAGTAAGCTTTTTGCTTGCATTGGGTTTCCCTCGTATTATGAGTTGAAAGTAAACCTGTCAAGCATAAAAAGCAGAACTTACGATATTGCGCACGCAATAACCTAACCCCTCCTCGCGCAGAAACCCGATCGCATATTCTGTACTAACCTGACGTAAAAATATAAATATTTCACATTTCAATATTCTTCACATAGAATGTTCTATTTATTCATAAATACATATTTCTATATATATCTGATGTTTTTTTTTTGTAAAATGTATATGTGTGTATATATATATATATATATATATATATATATATATACACAGTTCTATGCAAAAGTTTAGGCACCCCTGACAATCTTCATGATTTTCATTTATGAATAATTGGATGTTTGGATCAGCAATTTCATTTTGATATATCAAATAACTAAAGGACACAGTAAAATTTCAGTAGTGAAACGAGGTTTATTAGATTAACAGAAAATGTGCAATATGCATCATAAAGAAATTAGACAGGTCCATAAATTTGGGAACCCCAACAGAAATATTGCATCAATATTTAGTAGAGCCTCCTTTAACAGAAATAACAGCCTCCAGATGCTTCCTATAGCCTGTAATGAGTGTCTTGATTCTGGATGAAGGTATTTTAGCCCATTCCTCCTTGCAAAACATCTACAGTTTAGTTAGGTTTGATGGTTGCTAGAGTAGATTTTGAGCAGTGTTTTGGGTCATTGTCTTGTTGAAATATCCAGTCCCGGCGTAACTTCAACTTTGTGATTGATTCCTCAACATTATTCTCAAGTATCTGCTGATATTGAGTGGAATCCATGCGACCCTCAACTTTAACAAGATTCCCAGCACCGGCACTGGCCACACAGCCCCACAGCATGATATAACATCCACCAAATTTTACTGTGGGTAGCAAGTGTTTGTCTAGGAATGCTGTGTTCTTTTGCCGCCATGCATAACGCCCCTTGTTATGACCAAATAACTCAGTCTTTGTTTCATCAGTCCACAGCACATTCTTCCAAAACGAAGCTGGCTTGTCCAAATGTGGGTTTGCATGCCTCAAGCGACTCTGTTTGTGGCGTGTGTGCAGAAAAGGATTCTTCCGCATCACTCTCCCATACTCTAAATTGTTGAACAATGCTGCAGCAAGAGGATAATGTAGGTCTTTGGAAGTGGTCTATGGGCTGTTTTTGACCATTCTCACCATCCTTTGTCTTTGCCTTAATAAGAACTGTGCCTGTGGTCTTCCATTTCCTCACTATGTTCCTCACAGTGGACACTGACAGGTTAAATCTCTGCTATAGCTTTTTGTAGCCTTCCCCTAAACCATAATGTTGAACAATCTTTGTTTTCAGGTCATTTGAGAGTTGTTTTAAGGCCCCCATGTTGCCACTTTACAGAGGAGAGTCAAAGAGAACAACAACTTGCAATTGTCCACCTTAAATACATGTTCTCACGATTGGATACACCTGTCTAAGTTCAAGGCTTAATGGGCTCACCAAACCAATTGTGTGTTCCAATTAATCAGTGCTAGGTAGTTACAGGTATTCAAATCAACAAAATGACAAGGGTGCCCAAATGTATGCACCTGTTTAATTTTGTTTTGATGAATATTGCACATTTTCTGTTAATCCAATAAACCTCATTTCACTACTGAAATATTACTGTGTCCTTCAGTTACTTGATAGATCAAAATGAAATTGCTGATCCAAACACCCAATTATTTATAAATGAAAATCATGGAAATCGTCAGGGGTGCTTAAACTTTTTCATACAACTGTGTGTATATATATATATATATATATATATATATATATATATATATATATATATATATATATATATATATATATATATATATATATATATAATTATATATAGGTAAGGTATAGGCATATACAGATATATAGGAACATCTATTTATAAATATTCATAACATATTCTGCTATGTGCAGAAGATTGGAATGTGAATTATTTACACTAAATACACAGTATAACACTTTATAAAATATGAATATTGTATAAATATGCTTATTATTGTGTTCATCTACTTAACTGTAAAGGGCTCCAGTGTATATATATATATATATATATATATATATATATATATATATATATATATATATATATATATATATATATATGTGTGTGTGTGTGTCTGTAAATACATAAATACACATATAAATACATAGATACATATGTACACACATATAAACACACACACACACATATATATATATATATATATATATATATATATATATATATATATATATATATATATCAATGTTAAAGCCCTTTGCCTGCCTTTTTCTTAACACCTGAGACATCATATCTTTGAACATTTATAGCTTTTTGTGCATTATCTTTTGTGAATAATGTTTATTAGATGGTGTTATTATGAGTGTAACTATACTTTGTAATGTGTGTACATCCTATCGTTTTGTAGAGAAAACGATATAGTGAATAAAAACAATATACGTCAGACTGAATCATTGTGTTTTGTGACACTTTTTTGTTTTGCGAGACGGTGGACCAGTACTCTGAGGACGTGGTAATCAATCTAACGTAAAATTACAATCGCGCTCAAGTGATCGCGTTTACTTTCAACTTGCGCAAAACACCCGTGATAAACCCCTTTTTGCTTGTGCATAACTATCTGCTCCTTTCTTAATCTGGCCCTTTATGAGCCCTCTTAGTCTGGGAGGGATAGGTTAATATCTGCCCCATTTGTGTCTAGCAGGAACAGGACAATTACAATTTTCTCTGTGTGGAAAAAATAGTTTTATTACAACTGTCTGTGTACCTAGTGGTGTAAGGAGAATACAATAATATTATTAAATCAATAAATAATATATATATGGCGAAAATATAAAACTAAATGAAACCATATGTATTACATATAATTTAAAATGTAATGAAACCTAAAATACACAATTGAGTATCAACATGTTTATACAAGACTAACATGGTGCCTTTATTTACTTTGTCTAAATGGGATCACAGATATTTCCATTAATAACCATGTTATTATTATAGCGTCATTAAATTGATTCAGCATCTGTGTGGTTCCACATCATTTATGCATCAGTCATTATGCAGTTAACCAGCTGAGGCATAAAGAAATAGCACAATCCACTATGGTGAGACCCCCTTCAACATATTAAGCAAAGCATGACTTTCCAAATACCTACGCAGAGAGACAAACTGTCAGAAATGTATCTAAATAAGCAGTACATGACATTCTGGATGACGTGGGTTGGAAAAAATAGACAGTACTGACCTATATTCAAAACCTTTTATCCCATGCTACCAAATATCTAGTGAAAAAAACATGTGAATGTGCATTGCTGTTACATTCACTACACTAACACCCTAGCTAATTCCTGTAATCATTTTTATATAAAAATAGCTGGATTTTTTATTTTCACTGTGGGCATAGGGTCTGAAATGATTAAGAAATTATTATTTTACTTCTTTTTTACCCTTTTTTTAATAACCGACTACAAAGAACATACTATCAATCAAGTTAATTAGAAAAAAAAGAACAGTTTTGGCGTGCGCGTTCATGTGTTCTCCCTTAGAAATCAGTGGAGAAAAAGAACCTACCCCTATCATAAGCACTGAGCCTAATAACCCCTAATCCGCCATCCCCCCACAATGCAAACACTAAATAAAAGTATTAACCCCTTAACCACCATCCCATCACATCGCAAAGTACATAAACTAGTTACCTCTAAACCGCCATCCTCATCGCAAACTATCTAAACTGTTAACCTCTAAACCGTCATTCCCTTAAACCACCATCCCCCCATTGTAAATAATCTAAATAAACTGTTAACCCTTAAACCACCACCACCACCTCCCCCATAGTAAATTATCTAAATAAACTGTTAACCCCTAAATCGCTACCCACATCGCAAACTTTCTAAATAAACTGTTAACCCTTAAACCACCATCCCCCCATCGCAAACTATCTAGATTATTAACCCCTAAATGCATAGTAATAAACTAATAACTAAACCCCCTAACTTAATACCCCCTAACTTAACCCCAATTAAAATACCCATAAATTAAATTAAAACTTTCAAAACAAACTTAAAAAAAAAAAAACCTACCTGTAAATAAAATTTAAACCTAAAAAAAACTAACATTACAAAAATAAAAAAGCTTACATTTACCAGAAGAAAAAAATACATTACAAAAAATAAAAAACATAACCTTCACAAAAAAAACTAAAATTTACTCACACAAAAATAAACAACCTACCATTACAAAAAAATATCAAAACCTACCCTTACAAAAAATAACAAAACCTACCCATACAAAAAAATAAAAACTTTTTCATTTCATCCTATTGGCTGATTTGAATTTGAAGAATCAAATCAGCCAATAGGAATGCAAGGGAACCCCTATATAAAAGGAGTACCTTGCATTTTATCTTCAGTGTGTGGCTGGAGAACACATGAAGAGGGAGCTCCGTGTCGCTGGGCTGAAGATGAGGACCGACGTTGCTGCCTCCATCGCCGATGACCTTACTTCCATCACTAGGATGAAGATAGAAGATGGACAAGCAATGGATGAAGATGGAATGCCGCCAGGATTAAGATGGAGCGCAGCCCATCATCATTGGTGAGTACCAATTTTTAGTGTTTAGCTGAATGCCCTTTTAAGGGCAATGCCCATCCAAATTCCATTTTCGGTGGAAATGGTAGTTTACGTTTGGTTTTAGTTAGGATTTTATTATTTTGGGGGGTTGGGAAGGAGGGGGTTGTAATGTTAGGGGTTCATTGTTTTATTTTATGCAAAAGAACTGTTAGCTTTAGGTCAATGCCTTACAAAAGACCCTTTTAAAGGTTATTGGTAGTTTATTTGTAGATTAGGGTTTTTTATATTTTGGGGTGTTTTTGGGGGGTATTAGAATAGGATTCATTTTTATTATTTTTGGTCATTTTGTTTATTATTTTTGTAATGTATTTTTGTTTTTTGCTGGTAAATGTTAGCTTTTTTATTTTTTGTAATGTTAGTTTTTTTTTAGGGTAAGCTTAGGTTTAAATTTTATTTTACAGCCAAGTTTTTATTTATTTTAAGTTAGTTTGGATAGTATTAATTTAATTTATGGGTAGTTTAATTGGGGTTAAGTTAGGGGGTATTAGGTTAGGAGTTTATTACTGTGTGTTTAGGGGTTAATAATTTATTTAGACAGTTTGCGATGGGGGGATGGCAGTTTAGGGGTTAACAGTTTATTTTGACGGTTTTTGATGTGGGGTTGGTGGTTTAGGGGTTGATAATTTATTTAGATAGTTTGCAATGTGGGGGGATGGCGGTTTAGGGGTTACTACTTTCATTTAGTGTCAGCGATGTGGAAGGATGGCGTTTTAGGGGCTACTACTTTTATTTAGTGTCAGCGATGTGGAAGGATGGCGGTTTAGGGGTTAATAATTTATTTAGATAGTTTGTGATGTGGGGATAGGGGTTTAGGAGTAAATAATTTATTTAGATAGTTTGTGAAGTGGGGGATGGCAGTTTAGGGTTTTTGTTTTTTTTAGTGTTTGCGATGTGGGAGAATGGCGGTTTAGGGGTTAGTACTTTTATTTAGTGTTTGCACTGTGGGAGGATGGAGGTTTAGGGGTTAATAGTATAGTTTATGGGTGTAAGTGTACTTTATAATGTATTTGTGTTGTGTTTTGTGCAACTTTTTAGTTTCAGAAAACACTTCACCAGAGTTCTTAGATCACAGTAGGGATTGATGCGGAAATGACTATTGCGCTAGTGCAATGGCGATTTCCCTTAACTTGTAATATCAGTGGAAGAAAAATGGATAGCAAAATCGCTGTTGCGCTAGCGCAAAGTCTTTTGCGCATCACTTTTAATCTTGCCCAAATGTTTTGTATCTACATATATTTCTTTCATATATTTGAATCTAGGTTTTTCTATTTTCTAAGTGCTTGGATCTCTAATTTTATATTAAGTAGGCTTCTGCTTATTTACAGCAGAAACATATTCCACTGACATAACTGTGCTGGAATTGGTTCTGCAGGAGTTATGGGGTGAAGTTTGCCTGCAGCAAGCACACTTTTGCCGCTACAGTGATTCACCAAGGAATTGCTAGTCTCAGCCTTGCAGTGGTTCAACTTCTCGCTTGTGCAGTATTCCTATCTCTCTTACTTTTTAGATTATTGCTTTAGCATAGACCATGTTTTAAGACTGGGATGTTTTTGTTCTTTTCCATCTTCACAGGAGCAGAAGGTCCCCACACTCACTTTATAATTAAAAGACAGTCGGCCAGATTACGAGTTTTGCGTTATGGCTGTCTCGCTACTAACTTGCAAGTTATTGTCACCGCTCACCTTTAATAGCGCTGCTATTACAGGTTTGCAAAAACCCGGCGTTGAGCTCCATACCGCACACAAATACCAGTGCTGCTTTGAGCTGCTTTGACGTGCTCGTGCACGATTTCCCCATAGACATCAATGGGGAGAGCCGGGCTAAAAAAAAGCCTAACACCTGCAATAATGGAGCATAAAGCTCCGTAACGCAGCGCCATTAAAGTCTATGGGGAAAGAAAATGTATGTTTAAACCTAACACCCTAACATAAACTCTGAGTCTAAACACCCCTAATCTGCTGCCCCTAACATCACCGACACCTACATAATGTTATTAACCCCTAATCTGTTGCCCCTAACATCGCCGCCACCTACATTACAGTTATTAACCCCTAATACGCCACCCCCAATGTCGCCGCCACCTACATAAATGTATTAACCCCTAATCTGTCACCCCCAATGTCGCTGCCGCCACTATACTAAAGTTATTAACCCCTAAACCTCTGGCCTCCCACACCACTAACACTAAATAAATATATTAACCCCTACACCTAACCCTAAGTCTAACCCTAACCCTAACGTAACCCTAACCCCCCCTAACTTTAATATAATTAAAATAAATCTAAATAAAACCTGCTATTAATAACTAAATAATTCCTATTTAAAACTAAATACCTACCTGTAAAATAAACCCTTAAAGGACACTGAACCCAAATTTTTTCTTTCGTGATTCAGATAGAGCATGCAATTTTAAGCAACTTTCTAATTTACTTATATTATCAAATTTTCTTCATTCTCTTTGTATGTTTATGAGAAAAGCAAGAATGTAATTTTAGATACCGGACCATTTTTGGTAAACCTGGGTTGTCCTTGCTGATTGGACAGCACCAATAAAAAAATGCTATCCATGGTTCTGAACCATACATTTTTTGGCTCCTTAGCTTAGATGCCTCCTTTTTCAAATAAAGATAGCAAGAGAACGAATAAAATTTGATAATAGAAGTAAATTAGAAAGTTGCTAAAAATTGCATGCTCTATCTGAATCATGAAAGAAAACATTTGGGTTCAGCGTCCCTTAAGCTAGCTACAATATAACTAATAGTTACATTGTAGCTATCTTAGGTTTTATTTTTATTTCACAGCTTGTATTTACAAGTTTGTATTTATTTTAACTAGGTAGACTAGTTAGTAAATAGTCATTAAATATTTACTAGCTAGCTAGTTAAAATAAATACAAATTTACCTGTAAAATAAAACCTAACCTGCCTCACACTAACACCTAACATTACAATAAAATTAAATAAATTAAATAAAAAAAATACATTTATCTAAATTACAAAAAATAATAAACACAAAATTACACAGAATAAAAAAAGAAATGATCAAAAATAAAAACGAATTACTCATAATCTAATAGCCCTATCAAAATATAAAAGTCCCCCAAAATAATAAAACCCCTACCCTACACTAAACTGCCAATAGGCCTTAAAAGGGCCTTTTGCGGGGCATTGCCCCAAAGAAATCAGCTCTTTTACCTGTAAAAAAAATACAAACAACCCCCCAATAGTAAAACCCACCACCCACACAGCCAACCCCCTAGATAAAATCCTATCTAAATAAACCTAAGCTCCCCATTGTCCTGAAAAGGGCATTTGGATGGGCATTGCCCTTAAAAGGGCATTTAGCTCTTTTACATTGCCCAAACCCTAAGCTAAAAATAAAACCCACCCAATAAACCCTTAATAAAACCTAACACTAACCCCCGAAGATCCACTTACAGTTTTTGAAGACCAGACATCCATCCTCATCAAGCCGGGAGAAGTCTTCATCCAAGCAGCAAGAAGCCCTCAACGAAGCCGGGAGAAGTCTACATCTAAGCAGCAAGAAGTCGTCCTCCAGGCAGGCAGAAGTCTTCATCCAGACGGCATCTTCTATCTTTATCCTTCCGAAGCGGAGCGGCTCCATCTTCAAGACATCCGGCACAGAGCATCCTCTTCATACGGTCCCAGCCATACACTGAAGGTTCCCTTTAAGGGACATCATCCAAGATAGCGTCCCTTAAATTCCGATTGGCTGGTAAAAAATTCAGATTAAATGGTAAACAATCCTATTGGCTGATGCAATCAGCCAATAGGATTGAACTTCAATCCTATTGGCTGACGCAATAAGTCAATGTGATTGAGCTTGCATTCTATTGGCTGTTCCAATCAGCCAATAGAATGCAAGCTCAATCCTATTGGCTGATTGGATCAGCCAATAGGAATTTTTACCCTTTAATTCCGATTGGCTGATATAATTCTATCAGTCAATCGTAATTCAAGGGACGCCATCTTGGATGACGTCCCTAAAAGGGAACCTTCAGTGTACGGCTGGGACCGTATGAAGAGGATGCTCCGCGCCGGATGTCTTGAAGAGGAAGGATGAAGATAGAAGATGCCATCTGGATGAAGACTTCTGCCCGCCTGGAGGATCACTTCTCGCCGCTTGAATTAAGACTTCTCCCGGCTCCGTTGAGGACTTCTTGCCGCTTGGATGAAGACTTCTCCCGGCTGGATGAGGATGGATGTCCGATCTTCAATAACTGTAAGTGGATCTTCGGGGGTTAGTGTTAGGTTTTATTAAGGATTTATTGGGTGGGTTTTATTTTTAGCTTAGGGTTTGGGCAATGTAAAAGAGCTAAATGCCCTTTTAAGGGCAATGCCCATCCAAATACCCTTTTCAGGGCAATGGGGAGCTTAGGTTTATTTAGATAGGATTTTATTTGGGGGGTTGGTTGTGTGGGTGGTGGGTTTTACTGTTGGGGGTTGTTTGTATTTTTTTTACAGGTGAAAGAGCTGATTTTTGGGGGGCAATGCCCCACAAAAGGCCCTTTTAAGGGCTATTGGCAGTTTATTGTAGGCTAGGGGTGTTGTTATTCTGGGGGGGGGCTTTTTTATTTTGATAGGGCTATTAGATTAGGTGTAATTAGTTTAAATATTTGATAATTTCTTTTTTACATTGTGTAATTTAGTGTTTATTTTTTGTAATTTAGTTAATTGTATTTGATTAATGTAATTAACTTAATTCTAGTGTAATGTTAGGTTTTACTATAAGACAGGTTAGGTTTTATTTTACACGTGCATTTGTATTTATTTTAACTAGGCAGTTAGTAAATAGTTAATAACTATTTAATAACTAATCTACCTTTTAGTTATATTGTAGCTAGTTTAGGTTTTATTTTGCAGGTAAGTATTTATTTAGTTTTAAATATGAATAATTTAGGTATTAATTGTAATTTTAAAGTTAGTGGGTGTTAGGGTTAGACTTAGGGTTAGGTTTAGGGGTTAATAACTTTAGTATAGTGGCGGCGACATTGGGGGCAGCAGATTAGGGGTCAATAAGTGTTGTTAGGTGGCAGCGATTTTGGGGCAGCAGATTAGGAGTTAATAATATTTAACTAGTGTTTGCGATGCTGGAGTGCGGCGGTTTAGGGGTTAATATGTTTATTATAGTGGTGGCGATGTCGGAGCGGCAGATTAGGGGTTAATAAATTTATTTTAGTGTTTGTGATGCGGGAGGGCCTCGGTTTAGGGGTTAATAGGTAGTTTATGGGTGTTAGTGTACTTTGTAACGCTTTAGTTATAAGTTTTATGCTACAGCTTTGTAACGTAAAACTCATAACTACTGACTTTCAGGTGACGGTACAGATCTTATAGTTATAGGCTGTACCGCTCACTTTTTGGCCGGACAGGCAAACTCGTAATACCAGCACTATGGAAGTCCCATTGAAAAAGGACTTTTTGAAAAGTGCGGTAGTTACGTTGCGTGACGGACAAAAAAGTGTGTGGTACAGCTGTACCTACAAGACTCATAATAGCAGCGGTAGTGAAAAAGCAGCGTTATGAAGCTTTTTCACTCATAACGCACAACTCGTAATCTAGCTGAGTATTAGACACATGATACTTGTACTTTTTTTTAACATATTTGCATAAGCTAGTTTTCTTTTAGTTAGGTACCTAGATTATTTGTGGTGCTCATTTGGAAACATTGCATTTGGGTGAAGTTAACAGCCTTCTCTGTTCCAAGGTTTGTATTTTTATAACATTAAAATTTAAGTTGCTACTTATGGTTAATTACATGGGCTTAAGACTTTAGCCAGTAAAGCACATGCTAATGGAGTGCCAATTTTTTTTATAACGGTTCGAAGGTATTTGGTGTATGGCCCTGGTCATGTATTTGACTGCAAAGGGCTATAATATACATATATGTGTCTGAATATGTGAATGGGTGTGTATACAGACAGACATATATATATATATATTTATGTCTATACATGCATTTATGTATTTATTTATATACTAGTCCTAAAGCCCGTTCACATGGGCCATTTTTTGCAGTACAGCGGTCCCACACCTTGCGCTCTCTCCCTTCCCCTCTCTTTTGCGCTCTCTCCCCCTCTCTTTTGCGCTCTCTCTCCCCCCTCTCCTTTGCGCTCTCTCTCTCCCCCTTCTCTTTTGTGCTCTCTCCCCCTCTCCTTTGTGCTCTCTGCCCCTCTCTTTTGTGCTCTCTCTCCCCCCCTCTCTTTTGCGCTCTCTCTCCCCCTCTCTTTTGCACTCTCCCCCCCCTCTACTTTGCGCTCTCTCCCCCCTCTCTTTTGATCTCTCTCTCCTCTCTTTTGCTCTCTCTCTCCCCACTCTCTTATGCTCTCTCTCCCCCCCCTCTCTCTCTCTCCCCCCTCTCTCTCCCTCCTCTCCCCCCTCTCTCCCCCTCTCTACCCCCCCCCTCTCCCCCCCCCCTCTCTCTCCCCACTCCCCCCCCTCTCTCTCTCCCTCTCTCTCTCCCTGCCTCTCTTTTGCGCTCTCTCTCTCTCTCCCCCCTCTCTTTTGATCTGTCTCCCCTCTCTTTTGCTCTCTCTCTCCCCACTCTCTTTTGCTCTCTCTCCCCCCTCTCTCTCCCCCCTCTCTCTCTCTCCCTCTCTCTCTCTCCTTCTCTCCCCCTCTCTCTTTCTCCCCCCTCTCTCTCTCCCCCTCTCTCTCTCCCCCTCTCTCTTTCTCCCCCCTCTCTATCTCTCCCTCTCTCTCTCTATCTCCCCCTCAATTTCCCCCTCTCCCCTCTCTCTCTCCCCCCCCCTCTCTCTCTCTCTCTCTCTCCCTCTCTCTCTCCCCTTCTCTCCCCCCTTCTCTCTCTCCCCCTCTCCTCCCCTCTCTCCCCTCTTTCTCTCTCCCCCTCTCTCTCCCCCCCTATCTCTCTCCCCCCTATATCTCTCCCTCTCTCTCTCTCTCTCTCTCTCTCTCCCCCTTCTCTCTCTCCCCTCTTTCTCTCTCCCTTCTCTCTCTCCCCTATCTCACCCCCTCTCTCTCCCCCCTCTCTCTCTCCCCCCATTCCCCTCTCTCTCTTCCCCATCTTTCTCTCCCCCCTCTCTATCTCCCCCTTCTCTCTACCCTCTCTCTACCCTCTCTCTCCCCCTCTCTCTATCTCTCCCCTCTCTTTCCCCCTCTCTCTCTCCCCCTCTCTCTTTCCCCCTATCCCCACACTCTCTTCCCCCTCCCCTTCTCTCCCCTCTCTCTTGCCCCCCCTTTCTCTCTCTCCCCCCTCTCCTCTCTTCTACTCCCTCTCTCTCTCCCCCCCTCTCTCTCTCCCCCCCTCTCTCTCCCCCCTCTCTCCCCCCCCTCTCTCTCCCCCCCCTCTCTCTCTTCCCCCTCTCTCTCCCCCCCCCTCTCTCTCTCCCCACCTCTCTCTCCCCCTCTCTCCCCTCTCTCTTTTTTGCTCTCTCTCCCCCTTTTCTTTTGCTCTCTCTCTTTCCCTCTCTTTTGCTCTCTCTCTTTTCCCCTCTTATTTTCTCTATCCCCTTCTATTTTGCTCTCTCCTCCTCTCCCCCCTCTCTCTCTCTACCCCCCTCCCTCCCCCCCCTCTATCTCTCTATCTCCACCTCTCTCTATCTCCCCCCTCTCTCTATCTCCCCCCTCTCTCTATCTCCCCCCTCTCTCTATCGCCCCCTCTCTCTATCTCCTGCCTTTCTCTATCTCCACCCTCTCTCTATGTCCCCCCCTCTCTCTCCCCCCCTCTCTCTCTCTCTCCTCCCTCTCTTTATCCCCCCTCTCTCCCCCCCCTCTCTTTTTTTGCTCTCTCTCCCCCTTTTCTTTTGCTCTCTCTTTCCCTCTATTTTGCTCTCTCTCCCCCCTCTTATTTTCTCTATCCCCTACTATTTTGCTCTCTCTCTCCCCCCCCCTCTCTTGCTCTTTCCCCTCTCTTATCCTATCTTTAGCTCTTTCCCATCTCTTTTGTTCTTTCCCCCTCTTTCTATCTCTCCCCCCTCTCTATCTCTCCCCTCTATCTTGCGTGCGTGGCCGTGCCCGGCCCCGCCCCCTTTCATGCCTGGCCACACCCCCTTCATGTCTGGCCATGCCCTCTCTCACACCCGGCCACGCCCACTTCTGCACGCACCGCAGATCAGGTAGGGACTCTAAGGCCAGGTGTGTTTGTCCCGTGCTGTCTCTACTGCGCATAACAGCTTCGGACAAACACACTTGGCCTTTTATATAATATGATGTATGTATATATGTATATACATACATATAAACACATATATACACATGTATAGACATGTATATGCCTTTTGTCTTTGGTTTACCGGTGTATTTAGATACCTCACAGTAGTGCATTGCTGACCCTTCAAAAAGGGATACCAAGAGAATAAATCGAAATTCATAAAAGAAGCAAATAGGAAAACTGTTTAAAATTGCATGCCCTTTCTGAATCATGAAAGAAAAATTTGGGGTTTCATGTCCCTTCAATATTTTATAAATGTGTTACTGTGCATGCACTGTATATATTTTACTTTCCAATGTTGGGAAAATGTTCTTTGTATTTTTAAATAGATATTCCTATAAATATATCTGTATTTATCTATACCTGTATATATTCATATAGATATATAGGTGATATATTTTTTACAAATAATCAGAACATTGGAATGTAAAATATGGGCAGTTGGCCTAATGTGGTGTCGGGTTAGCCTGTCAGCGATGTGTTGTGTTTTTTGCATCAGCACGCTCCATTAAATTCTATGGGGAGGCATTAATAATGTTGCAATATCCAAAGGCTTGAAGTTAGCACACATCGCCTTTCACTCGCTCTCAAAACATTTACTTTCAATTTGTAATACACACACTAACCTTTAAATGGTGTTTACCCACGAGCAAAAGCAGTAAATACTGCTCCACTTGTAATCTGACCCAGTGTTAGATAGCCTTGTGTGTGAGGATGAGGTACTATTCACAAATTGCTGAGGAGCTTTTCATCATAAATTGGTTCCCCTTAAAATGTTGCATTTATAGGACTGTGCCATATATTTCTTGAGGGTTAGGGGCTAATGTTTCACCTGGAATTTTGCTCCTTGTATCTAAACATAAACAATCACTGTTTTAATGCAATTGAACCACCATTTTTAAAATGATCTACAGCTCATGTGTACAATAAGTCTCTCCTTGTTACACTGCTACTGAGATTATTATGTTTTAAGCATTTTATTAGTTTACTTCCCCACTTAAAGATTTATTTATTTTTTGCAAATGCCCATGGTCTGTCCATAAATAAATATGGGATAGATCTTATCAGTAGATTAAAGCAGTAGGTAATAAAAGACAATGCAATAACACTGATATACCCATACACTGTAAACTTTTACACATGCTCAGTAGTAAATGGTGCCTTAGTGACTGTGCATATAAAAACACTGTTCACGATTTGAAAATGGAAGAAAATAAAGTCTTTTAAAGCTGTTTGCTCTATCTGAATCCGGAAAATTATTTTTGACTTTAGTGTCCCTTTAAGGACAGCATGCTATGTGCTATATTACAAGTGAAGCACAAATATGCAAGCAGTATGGAGTGTTAGCATTGCTGTACCTCAATTCATATTGATTGCATTTTTGCACTGATATTCAAGTCCATGGTTAATAATATATATTGTTTGCATGGTAATATAATGTCATATGCGTTCTTTCCCTCAAATACAGGAAGCCCTCAGTTTACGCCGGGGTTAGGTTCCAGAAGGAATGGTTGTAAATCGAAACCGTTGTAAATTGAAACCCAGTTTATAATGTAAGTCAATGGGAAGTGAGGGAGATAGGTTCCAGACCCCTCTAAAAATTGTCATAAGTAACACCTAATACATTAATTTTAAAGCTTTGAAATGAAGACTTTAAATGCTAAACAGCATTATAAACCTAATAAAATAACCACACAACACAGAATATATAATTAAACTAAGTTAAATCAACAAAAACATTTGCTAAACAGCATTATAAACCTAATAAAATAATCACAAAGCACAGACTTCACTTGCATTTTTCTGCAAAAAGTTATTTCTATGCATTCAAATCTGGACTGATTTATAGACAGGAAGATCTTGTTCCTTTGAAATCTGCTCGATAGCTCAGGTCTGGTTAAACTGATTAATTTCAGCTTGCTTGGCTTTGGTGCAACGCAAGTGGACAGCTCCACCTACTGGCTATTTTAATAAATGCACTGCTTCTCAATGGTTTTCAATAGCAGTCACATGACTGGAAAAAAAGGTTGTTATTCTGAACGGTGTAAATTGAACCGTTGTAAAACGAGGGCCACCTGTAATAGATTTCTATTAGAGTCTTCACTACAATTCATGTTGGATAATGCTCTGACGCTAACCCAATAATGCACAAAAAATCTACTCAAGAACCTCTCAGTGCGTGCCATTTGGGTATCAGGCTTGTTTAAAATGCTTTGATTCAATAATGCCTTTATTTTGATTTGGTTAAAATGTATTTTATTAACCAACAACCCTTATTACTCAATTCTGCATTATTGATATCAGTTACACTTGGCTTGTAATCTAGGGCTATATGTGATGATCTAAATAATAGCAGCTCCTGAAAGCTAGTCTGTAAAATTGAAACCAAAAATGTTGTTTCTTTTGTTTGTTAAGGGAAGTTTTAAGAGGCAAACTTAAAGGGACATGAAACCCAATTTCATTATTTTATGATTCAGATAGAGAATACAATTTTATACAACATTCCAATTTACTTATATTAACTAATTTGCTTCATTCTCTTGGTATCCTTTGTTGAAGGAGCAACAATGTACTACTGGGGGCTATCTGAATATTATATAATATGAAACATATATGTGCTGCCACCAATCAGCAGCTCCTGAGCCTACCCAGATATTCTTTTTTGAAAAAGGATACCAAGAGAACAAAACAAATAAGACAATAGTAGTAAAATGAAAAGTTGTTTAAAATGAAATGCTTTATCTGAATCATGAAAGGTAAAAATGTGGGTTTCATGTCCATTTAAATGACCTAAATTATTTGAACATGTCATTTTTCCATTACTCATCCTAGATAACCGTGGGTCAGTTCTCTAAAGCTCTCTGGTCTAGCAAGATTATCTAAAAAGTCTTCTCAGTACTGCAAGTTCCCTTTAAAGAATTATAGAAAGCAAATGTTAGCTTGAGAGCTGTTTATATTGCCAAGAAGGGTTCTGGAGGTGAACAAGAGACACATAAATTGTAATATAATGCTAAATAAAATATGTTGGTAAATATTTGATTAACTGGCCCTATGTATTTAACTCCTGCAAAGGGATTAAGCACATAGGTGAATTTCAATCAGGAGCTAGAATCATTATGGCTCTAAGCAGGATGGGGCTAGTAAGCCAATCAAGTAGCTGTTGCATGACTTTCCAATTACCAGCTGTGTTCTGTGCTGTGACACAATGAAATACATATTTATCCAGAGACAAATTGCTGAATTTGCATACTCCAAGAATTTTTTTTTCATTAGAATGTCCTTTATGCCGCGAGTAAAAAATCGCTAGCTATACCTTTATATAAAAGTGTTTAGCTCATTTTATTAAATGTTTCTAGTGAGGTTTGTGGAATCACATAGGATTTGTTTTCAATGGTTTTTATCATGTGTATTCTAATCCTTTTGTATCTACATCACTACTAAAAAATCTACTAAAATTGCTATATAAATGGCAGAGTGGAAACAATTCAGAACCATACTACAATAATACTTTGTGAAAAAACAACTAGTATATAATTTGATGGCGCTAAGTAGTGCCACAACCTGGTCTTTAGAAGAATTACATTGCAGATACTCCAGATTTGGGCTCTGGGATTTTGATACTACGATTGATGTGGTTTCATAAAGATTTTGAAGCCTTCAATCTGTGGTAATCCTATTTGTAGCCAGGAATAAAAAGAAAATGACCTTATGGTGTGTAGTTTATTTTACAGACAGCTCTCAGCAATAAATTAGTATGTCTTAAAGAATGTTGCTTACTCTGGAAATATATTATGTTGTTTTACTTTTTTTATATCAAATTCTGTGTGTCTTTTTGATAAAAGGAAACCTTTGGTAACTAAAATGATTTAAATCTCTGAAAGGTCTGCTGTTGCTAATAGGGAATGCATGCCTTGTTTTTAATGCTCAGTTTTATTAACTTAGCTATTCATGCTGTTTTGAAAGGGTATTGAACCAAATTAATTTTAAACAAGGGGATCACTTTCTGTTAATTAGTGTTAAGATCAAGGGCCTGACTGATTAATATGCTGCATTTTGGCAATTTTTGTTTTGCTGCCATGAGAGCTTAGTCATTTCAAAGGAATGAACATATTAGAAACACCATCTAACACTAACTGATTATGATACTTTTTATCATATAAAGCGCACATTAATATAGAAAGCAGAATTGTCTAGGCTACATTTATAACAGCAGGTTTCATCAGCTACAAACGTTTTACTGCAAATTAAAAGAGTATGAAAGGCAAAACTAAACTTTGATCATTTAGATTGAGCATGCAGATTTAAATACTACAGTTTACTGCTTTTATCAACTTTACTTAGTTGTCTTGGAATCCTTTGTTGAATAGCATACCAAAGTATGCCCAGGAGTAGCAATACACTACTGTAGCTAGCTGGTAATTGGTGGCTACAGACATATTTCTATTGCCATTGGCTCAGCATATGTGTTTAACTAGGTCCCAGTAGTATATTGCTATTCTGGAGCTGATTTTAACTGTGTGTTTAACCACTGCAAATGGGTTAAAGGGACATGAACTCCCCCCTTTTTTATTATTATTATACAGCATATATTTTTAAACAACTTTCCAATTTACTTCTATTGCTAATGTTGCTTCCTTCTCTTGGTACCTGTTGTATGGAGCAGCAATGCATTACTGGGAGTTAGCTGAACACGTTGGCAAGCCAATGACAAGAAGCATTTATATGCAGCCACCAATCAGCAGCAAAGTCCCACCTCCTGAGCCTACCTAGGTATTAATTTAAACAAAAGATTACAAGAGAACTAAGCATGTTAGATAATAGAAGTACAATGGAAAAACTGTATTTTCTAATTGAATTATGAAGGAACAATCTGTGGCTGTATGTTCCTTTAAACAATAGGTGTATGCAAACAATAGTGCAATAATAACAAATTCAACTAAATAGAACATTTTCTTGTTGCTGTTTTATGTCCCTTTAAATATCACAAGATTAGAAAAGGAAGACTTGGTACCACAAACAACCCCATCTTAACACCATGTTTTTTTGTAATTTGCATAATTTCATTTAGTTTATTAGGTTCATACCATAGAATTTTGTGCATTCCATAAACTGAGGAAACTACTGAATTGTGAGACTAGACAAGGGTCTAGCAATACCCGATAAATCATAATTGTGCTATTGTATTACATTTGTTGGAGTTAACAAAACATGAGCAAAACAATATTTTATTTTTTAGCTGCACAATAGACAAACGGACTGTTGCGTAAATTTATAATGCTGCATATAAATAAATGTGTCTCTGTCCAATTACTGTTTTAAATGACTTAAGGGCAAAAACTTTGTATTTCTAATGTAAAGTTTTATTAATCTAGAAAATGAAAAACCATATATTGTGGTTGAGTTTAAAATAGAAAGAAAAAAAAAACTGTTTGGAACTTAATTTATTACATACACTCTGCAGCTTAACTCTGCAGGCAAAGAACTGAAAAACTCAAAATGACTGTTTAATAAAAACACATGGAAGGAATGCACAGCAGGCATTGCAGATTAGAAGTATTAAAACAATTAAATCTCTGCATGATGCACAGTTGTTAAAATATTTTGCTAGCAGTGTATTGTTCTTTAGTTGACTGGCAAACACAATTTATACTTTCTTAAAGCAAGAAATTATAGCCAACAATAATAGCAAATCTGTATAATACTCAAAAATGTTATATATATATAATAAATAAATCCAGTGTAGCCTAGCACTCACAATGATCGTGTTTGTACCGGGGTGCACTACAAATAAATCAATAAAACAGAAGGCACTCTCTGGATTTGAATAAGGGTAATCTCTTTAATCCTTTGTGTAATGTTTCGGGGATACACTTCCCGTCTTCAGAAGAGTGTATCCCCGAAACATTACACAAAGGATTAAAGAGATTACCCTTATTCAAATCCGGAGAGTGCCTTCTGTTCTTTATATATATATATATATATATATAGAGAGAGAGAGAGAGAGAGAGAGAGAGAGAGGGAGAGGGAGAGGGAGAGGGAGAGAGAGAGAGGGAGAGAGAAAGACTCTGCAAATTGAAACCACAATCAATTTCAAACCACAATCAATCATCACATAAATTAAATGTCAAAAAGCATTAAGATATATTTAATTAATTATATTTATTAAATAGTTTACTTGTAAACACAATATTATATACTACTTTTAAACTTTTCTTTTTTAATTTATGCTCCTTTAGATTCAATGTCTTTTTGTACTTGCATCTAAAATTAATCAGTTTTTCACTGAAAAAGAAAGAAAAAAAGAGAAAGAAAAATATAGCTTGTCCTCCATAATAGCAAGTCAGAAACATTGTTAAATACCACATTAACCCTTTGCGGGATAAATTAAATTAGAACATTTAATTGTATTACTAAAATGGCCCCTTAAATGAATTAAATAGATTGTGACATTTTTATAAATATTTTTTTTTTAGGTACACTACTTGCGCTTTAGAAATATAGTCTGATATTTCTTTTTTTTTTTTTATAGTTTTTTATTGAGGGACCAACAATACAAATACAAAATTCCGTTTGCTCAGTATAACAAAAGTCATAAGTTGATACAGCGATGTACAGTAACATATATAACCTCAAGTATAACAGTTTGATTGAACGTGCATAATGGTTAGAGAGCAAACATCAAACCTCCCTCTTTTTTGTACCTCAGGAATGGCTGCGGCCACTTTTGGACCCCAATGCACTTAAAGTTACAATCAGAGGATTTTTAAAAGCTTTAGGCCACTTTTGGGCCTATAATTAACCTATTCCTTCACACTACTGCAGGACCATGGGTAGGTCCAGAAAACTGGTACACGAATGGAAGGGATTCACAACTTTTTAACAGAATTTAGACTAATAACAGTGAATACGGTGATAACTCACATAAAGCTAGGGAAAACATACAGAAAGGCACAATTGGCTCCTCCACACTAGGGCCCGGAGAGCCTTCTTTATACTAATATATGGACGAACTATGAAAATGGCTCTACGGGAGGGTAAAGGCAACAAAACTCTACTAACACTTTGAGTGTGGGGGATAAATAGTCTATCTCTTACCGTATAATGGGGGGGGGGAGAAGGGGAGGGGAGAGATGGGAGAGATGGGGGGGGGCGCATAAAAGACTACTAATGAAGTCCCCTTATCGAAATTGATTCCTAGTCTGACCTGTATCCTCTGTGAATGCTCTCATTATTCAAACAGCATGCATCCTGTGTATATTAGCAGAAATCACAAAAATTTGTTTAAACAACATTACAAGTTTGTTCATCCTGGGTGGGAATAACTTAATTAGTGAAGATGCGTTTTACCTGTCAGTAATACATTGTTGCTTACACAGTCCTGCATTTCAATATTAGTACAATGGACAACTAGTACAATATGACATATAAACATTTATACATGCTCTTTGTTCCCATTATATATTATCTTGTCCATTAGACTTTACACTCTTACTGCAGTGATATCACTTATCATCCTGCGTCTTGCAGACAGTATGATAAAATACAAAACCAACAGGCCCTGCTTGGCAATGCTCAGTTTGCCTTAAAACATTTTTAAATTATTCTTAGACATAGCTCTGATCCATAGGAAAAATAAAGAACAGCAGATACATTCAATAAATAAATAACAGAACAACTGCCCCACTCCCAGGATTATGGATATAAAGGGACGTTCAACACTAGGAATTAAATGGTAGAGGACTATACAGCCCTAGAGAGAATTTTCACAGGCCAGCTATAATAAAGCATTAAGGAACTAATGGGTTTGAGAGGTATAGATAGATAGACCCAGATCAACACAAGGAGCAGCATTATATAGCTTGGTTTTCAAAGAGTATGTCACTCTCACTGTAAATTGTGCTGGACCCCAGGCAATAAATCAAACCTCTCTTACAGAAAAATGTGTCCATATTATATCTAGGCAACCTAGTGTAGCAAGTCAGGTTGTAGGAATGTACTAGCGTAATAAGTCTATCACTTTTGCAGATATATCAATTCTTTTTGGATAACAAATCTCTTCGCCAGTTAGTAAAGGTATACTTTAGAAATAGTTGGAAGATTCAACTGTAGAATTCACACATATTTAGATAGGAATCCTCTTAAAGGGCCACTAAACCCAAAATATTTCTTTCATGATTCAGATAGAGAATAGAAATTTAAACCACATTACAATTTACTTCTATTATTTATTTTGCTTCATTTTTTAGATATCCTTAGTTGAAGAAAAAGCAATGCACATGGGTGAGCCAATCACATGAGGTTTCTATGTGCAGCAACCAATCAGCAGCTACCGAGCATATCTAGATATGCTTTTCAGCAAAGAATATCAAGAGAATAAAACAAATTAGATAATAGAAGTAAATTAGAAAGATGTTTAAAAATGCATTCTCTTTCTAAATCATGAAAGAAAAAATGTGGGTGTCATGTCCCTATAAGTGCTGGTGCTCTGTTCTCAAGGAATAAAATGTTATAGCTAGGGGCGGATAATAGTGGTGCTGCAAGCTAAAGCGTTTGGGGTTAGCTGCCCCTGCAAAGATGTCACCCGACTCCTACTTTCATGTTGGCGCGGCCAATCTCTCCCGGTCCCCAATGAGACCGCACAAGTATAAGGATGGTAAAACAGCTCCGCTGCAGTCCCAGCCCCTGTAGCAAGAATGCCCATCTGGCAGGGCAGTGTACCTCAGGAGTGGAAATGTTGTGTGCAGTCTGCGCCATGGGTCCTACTCCAATCATCGCAAGGACCCCAGCCTCAGCCTTCCTCAGCACTGTGCCCTCCTGCAGGTACAATGAGGTCTCAGTTGGCTCCCGATCGTCAGCCCCAGTTCCCGGAGTACAGAGGTAAGGAGGGCAACCGATGCTCCCGGAAGTTGGAGCATTCTCTGGAGGGTAAGCTGTCTCCGGTGTAGAGTGTCGGATGATAGTCACCTTGTCACCAATCATGCGCTTTCCCGGAGCCTCAATCGCTCCTCCATTTGGCTCAGCGCTTACTTCTTTGTCAGCCCGGCATGCAACAAGCGAGATAAGCCGGTCAAATCTGCTGAGGATATATCGTTCATATTCCTCAAAGAGGGCTAAGATAGTTGCGCGGGAGTCCGCCATGTTGCGCTGCCTCCTAGTTAGGCCGCAGTAAGTTACCCTGTCAGAAGGTTATGAGTGAAGCTCCCAGATATTTTGCAGATCCTCACGATAGGCTCTTGGGAAGGGATTCAGAGACCATCTGGCACTTATTATGGGCTAATATATGGAAGAATGAAAACAGCATCAATCTGCAGGGAGGTGCACGTACCCAGGTCCTGCCAATGACCTCCAATAATGTCCAATTTCACAAAAAGAACAGCACCAACCAAAGATGAATAAAAGTGTATCTTTATTGGGACATCTCCAAACACAGCACAGAACACGACGTTTCGGTCAGATGACCTTAATCATGTGATTAAAAACAGGACCTATAACCACTCCTTATATACCCACCTTGGGGGAGGTGATAATTACCTATACAGGTGAATTTTATGCATTTTGTTTCGACATTGAACTCTTTAGCAACCTCTAGTGGTAAAACAAGGTCATTAATCATTCTTACATATTGCTTGGTTCACTCACAGGCAAAAAACAGAAAAAAAGGGGATGGCAATATATATATGTACATACATAAATCCTTATAACATTTCAGTAGATATATGAAAAAATCCAAAACCCCTGACCAAAGATATGATAATATCCCACACATATATGATTAAAATAAATGTTTCAAATCACATAGCCAGACTATTGAAAGAAATGAATAAATCTCAAGTGGAACTAACTCACATTGTAATGTTCCAATCTATCTCTTTATTCATTCCATATGGAATGAGGGATTGCAGAGTATAAATCCAAAAAGTCTCTCTACTTTTTAGTAATTTTTGTCTATTCCCCCCTCTTCTTGGTCTCTTAACTTGCTCAATTATCTGAAATCTCAATTGAGAAATACTATGTCCTGCAGTCAAAAAATGATTGGCAACAGGGGCTTCTTAATGCCACACCGTATGTTAGATTTATGTTCATTTATTCTATCTCTTATTCTCCTAGTCGACTCTCCTATGTAAATTTTGGAACAAGGACATTTAATTAGATAGACTATATAATCAGAGTTGCAAGTAAGAAGCCTGGTATTTTATATTTCCTTCCAGTAAGAGGGTGAAAAAAGCTATCTCCTCTAATGATATTATTACAATTACAGCAATTGAGACAGGGGAAACATCCTAATTTGGGAGTAGATAACACTGTTTGAACTTGTTTCTTTTTTGGACCTATATCTGCTTTTATTAATGAGTCTTTAATATTTTTACATCGCCTGTATGCAGGCATAGGTAACTGTTGGAAATCAATAACATTAGGGTTCAAGTCTTTGATGGTGGACCAATGTTTCTTAATAATGTTATTGATCTTATTACTTAAAGGGTTAAATCTAGATATGAAAATCATACGTTTATTTTTATTCTTCTCTTGTCTCTTGTCTAAATTATATTCTCCTTTAAAGGGACATTCCAGTCAAAATGTAAATTCGCATAGATGAATTACATCTTTGAATAGAAACATATTTGCAATATACATGTATTAGCAAAAATGCTTCTAGTAAAAGTTATCACTGTTTTAGTGTTAACATTTTCCTCTGCAAGTGCACGTGAAGAATAGCTAGATATTGTCACTGCAATCACATTTTAAATACTGCAGATGCTCAGATCATCAGTGGGGCTTGTATCATGTCAGCAATTATTAAATTGAGTCATTAACAGATGGTACAGGCACCTTAGGCTCTATTAGCAAGTGTTGTGTTTAAAATGCTGGTGCACAGTGCATACTTAAATACACTTTTGAAACAGCTATAGCTTTTATTAGCAGCATTTTTGCTAATGCATGTATTTTACAAAACTGCTTCTGATAAATACCGAAATGCACCCATGTGGTTTGCAATTTTGGCTGGAATATCCCTTTAAGAATAGTTTGTCTGGGGATATTTTCTACTTCTTTAATATGGCGTTCAATCAAGGGCTTTGGATAACCCCTCTGTAGAAACAGATTACCCATTTCTCTAAGTCTACTGTGAGCTAGCTGATCATCTGAAACAATTTTTTTAACTCTTAAGAGCTGACTCTTGGGAAGACTGTTGATAAGAGGTGGATAGTGTGCACTTTCATATTTCAATAGGTTGTTCCTATCACTTTCTTTCCTAAATAAATCAACCTTTAGTTCTCTACCATTCTTTTGAATAGTAGTATCCAAAAAATCTATAGATACCTCACTACATACCAATTTAAGTTTAATGTGTCTAGTTGAAATGTTGAGGTCATTTCAAAAAAAAAAACACAAAAAAAGAAAACAAGTTCAAACAGTGTTATCTACTCCCAAATTAGGATGTTTCCCCTGTCTCAATTGCTGTAATTGTAATAATATCATTAGAGGAGATAGCTTTTTTCACCCTCTCACTGGAAGGAAATATAAAATACCAGGCTTCTTTACTTGCAACTCTGATTATATAGTCTATCTAATTAAATGTCCTTGTTCCAAAATTTACATAGGAGAGTCGACTAGGAGAATAAGAGATAGAATAAATGAACATAAATCTAACATACGGTGTGGCATTAAAGAAGCCCCTGTTGCCAATCATTTTTTGACTGCAGGACATAGTATTTCTCAATTGAGATTTCAGATAATTGAGCAAGTTAAGAGACCAAGAAGAGGGGGGAATAGACAAAAATTACTAAAAAGTAGAGAGACTTTTTGGATTTATACTCTGCAATCCCTCA
This sequence comes from Bombina bombina, assembly GCF_027579735.1. Classification (NCBI taxonomy): domain Eukaryota; kingdom Metazoa; phylum Chordata; class Amphibia; order Anura; family Bombinatoridae; genus Bombina; species Bombina bombina. Next base: position 540,083,194 of record NC_069502.1, on the reverse strand, counting down.
TTCCATATGGAATGAATAAAGAGATAGATTGGAACATTACAATGTGAGTTAGTTCCACTTGAGATTTATTCATTTCTTTCAATAGTCTGGCTATGTGATTTGAAACATTTATTTTAATCATATATGTGTGGGATATTATCATATCTTTGGTCAGGGGGTTTTGCATTTTTTCATATATCTACTGAAATGTTATAAGGATTTATGTATGTACATATATATATTGCCATCCCCTTTTTTTCTGTTTTTTGCCTGTGAGTGAACCAAGCAATATGTAAGAATGATTAATGACCTTGTTTTACCACTAGAGGTTGCTAAAGAGTTCAATGTCGAAACAAAATGCATAAAATTCACCTGTATAGGTAATTATCACCTCCCCCAAGGTGGGTATATAAGGAGTGGTTATAGGTCCTGTTTTTAATCACATGACTTATTATGGGCTAACTAGTCAATAGAGAAGACCCAAAAGTCCCATTCAGGCCAGGAGCTCCAGCTATGTACGTCTAGATGCTTTGGCGGTTAGCTCCGCCCCCCAGTCTGATATTTCTTGATACAACATAATTAAAAATTGCTTTCATTCATTAATCTCAAATAACAACACAAAATGGAAAAACATACAGCAATTGGAAGTACTATCTGAAATAGTGGCCTATTCACGAGAGCACCTTCTCTTTGCTTGTACTTCTCTTCTGGTGCATCTCTTGTCACTGTGCTATAGTAGTCAGCAAGCATAGAAGCGTTGCACCTACCCTGATATCTTTGTACTATTGCTGAAATGTCTTGGTGGAACCGCCCACCGTGCTCATCACTTACTGCACCGCAGATGTTAGGGAAGACGTGCAAATGAGAGTCAAGAGAGTGGATTTTGAGTGACATGTTTGCAGCTTAATGATGATACTTTTCTAGAAGGTTGTTAACAAGCTCAACATAATTAAACACTCAATGTAAAAGTTAGGGAGCGCTAATGAGCTCAAGTGTTCAGGAAAATGAATTTGTAAAACTTATTAAGAATAAAAATATAAATGTATCAATGGGATCGCAATAAATACATATATAATTTCATAAACTTTTTCTAAAAAACAAGGGACGTCTCCCATAAAAATTGTTTCTTACAATTTCATCAATATTAACGTGATAACAAAGTTAAAATAGTTGCGCACCAATTTATATTAGATTCCACCTTAACAATAGTAACTCTTGCCAAACTTGTCAATAATTAACTTATTGGAATTCATTCAATAAATAGCGGTTTGGAAAGTCAAATAACAAAAATGATTAATCTTGTTTTTGTGGGATTGAGTTAACCCGCATCTGTTAGTGTCAAAATCTCCAATTCCTGTTAGGAGAACAATCAATAATTCTGACTAATAGTTTTGTAAAAAGTCTCGTATCTTATCGCTGTGAAAAGAAACTTGGCATACCTGGGTCTTCAGGCTCTTATATAGTCAAACGCAGACTTACTGTGAATATCCTTCGGTACTGTGTTCTGTTCGTGTGCTGTGCATCACAGCAGTGCTAGTACCTTGTGTTTCGCTGCAGTCTGACTCCAAATCAGCTGTGCTGATGTACGCTCCAGCGTGATGAAAGAGGGATGGTTTCCAACAAACGGCCGCTTGTACTCCCTGTGTCTTGTAGATTACAGGATCCTACAGGGAGAGATGAATTTCCTTGACGTTCCTTCTTCGATACTGTAGTTAGACTCCTAGTGGTCTCTGCTTTTAACGTCAATGCGTTTCGCCCTTGTGTGGGCTTTATCAAGACGTGTAACACTGTTTGATGTAATGGACATTTAAATAACCCTCCTTTTAATTCTATTGGTCAGTGTAATGGGTTGGCTCTGTCACTCTTTTAAAGGTGGAATTTGTTCCAGAGTTCATTCATCTGTTCTGTTAAGGTGGATTTTTTGTAAATGAATAAAAGAATAAAAAATAAACACTTTTAATTTAATAGTGAAGTACAATCAGTAGATGCAAAATTAAATACATTTAAATTTTAAAAGATATTTATATAAACAATGAATTTCTAAAATGGTTAAATAAAAAGTTTTTTAAAATCCTTACTAGTCCTAAAGCCCATTCACACGGGCCATTTTTTGCAGTACAGCGGTCCCACCCCTCTCTCCCTTCCCCTCTCTTTTGCTCTCTCTCTCTCTCCCCCCTCTGTTTTGCTCTCTCCCCCCCTCTCTTTTGAGCTCTCTCTCTCCCCCCTCTCTTTTGTGCTCTCTCTCCCCCCTCTCTTTTGAGATCCCTCCCCCCTCTCTTTTGCGCTCTCTCTCTCCCCCCTCTATTTTGCGCTCTCTCTCTCCCCCTCTCATTTGCGCTCTCTTCCCCTCTCTTTTGTGCTCTCCCCCATCTCTTTTGTGCTCTCTCTCTCTCCCCCATCTATTTTGCGCTCTCTCCCCCTTCTCTTTTGCGCTCTCTCTCCCCCTCTCTTTTGCGCTCTCTCTCCCTCCCTCCCTTTTTTTTTACGCTCTCTCTCCTCCTCTCATTTGAGCTTTCTCTCTCCCCCATCTCTTTTACGCTCTCTCTCCCCCTCTCTTTTGAGCTCTCTCTCTCCCCCATCTCTTTTGCGCTCTCTCCCCCCTCTCTTTTGAGCTCTCCCCCCCCTCTCTCTCTCTCTCTCTTTCTCTCTCCTCCTCTCTCTCTCCCCCTCTCTCTCCCCCTCCCCCTCTATCTTTTGTGCTCTCTCTCTCTCCCCCTCTTTTGCTCTCTCTCTCTCCCCCCTCTCTTTTGCGCTCTCTCTCTCCCCATCTCTTTTGCGCTCTGTCCCCCCCCTCTCTTTTGCTTTCTCTCCCCCTTTTTTGCACTCTCCTCTCTCCCCCTCTCTTTTGCGCTCTCTCCCCCGTCTCTTCGCCTCTCTCCCCCCTTTCTTTTTGCTCTCTCTCTCTCTCCTCCCCCCTCTCTTTTGCGCTCTATCTCCCCCCTCTCTTTTGAGCTCTCTCTCCCCCATCTCTTTTGCGCTCTCTCTCTCCCCCATCTCCTTTGCGCTCTCTCTCCCCCTCTCTTTTGAGCTCTCTCTCCCTCTCTTTCTCCCCCATCACTTTTTGCGTTCTCTCTCTCCCCCTCTCTTTTGAGCTCTCTCTCCCCTCCCCTCTCTCCCCCCTCTCTCTCCCCCTCTCTCCCTCCCCTCCTCTCCCCCCTCCTCTATCTCTCCCTTTTTCTCTCTCCCCCTCCTCTCTCTCTCTCTTTTTTTTTTTTTTCTTCTTCTCTTCTTCTTCTTCTTCTTCTTCTCTCTCTCTCCCCTCCCCTCTCTCTCCTTCTCTTCTACTCTTCTTCTTCTTCTTCGCTCTCTCTCCCCTCCCCTCTCTCCCCCCTCTCTCCCCCCTCTCTCTCCTTCTCTTCTTCTTCTTCTTCTTCTTCTTCTTCGCTCTCTCTCCCCCTCCCCTCTCTCCCCCCTCTCTCTCCTTCTCTTCTTCTTCTTCTTCTTCTTCTTCTTCGCCTCTCTTCTCCCCTCCCCTCTCTCCCCCCTCTCTCTCCTTCTCTTCTTCTTCTTCTTCTTCTTCGCTCTCTCTCCCCTCCCCTCTCTCCCCCCTCTCTCTCCTTCTCTTCTTCTTCTTCTTCTTCTTCTTCTCTCTCTCTCCCCTCCCCTCTCTCCCCCCTCTCTCTCCTTCTCTTCTTCTCTTCTTCTTCTTCGCTCTCTCTCCCTCTCCCTCTCTCCCCCCTCTCTCTCCTTCTCTTCTTCTTCTTCTTCTTCTTCTTCTTCACTCTCTCTCTCCCTCCCCTCTCTCCCCCCTCTCTCTCCTTCTCTTCTTCTTCTTCTTCTTCTTCTTCGCTCTCTCTCCCCTCCCCTCTCTCCCCCCCTCTCTCTCCTTCTCTTCTTCTTCTTCTTCTTCTTCTTCTTCTTCTTCTTCGCTCTCTCTCCCCTCCCCTCTCTCCCCCCTCTCTCTCCTTCTCTTCTTCTTCTTCTTCTTTTGAGCTCTCTCTCCCCTCCCCTCTCTCCCCCCTCTCTCTCCTTCTCTTCTTCTTCTTCTTCTTCTTCTTCTTCTTCTCTTCTTCGCTCTCTCTCCCCCTCCCCTCTCTCCCCCCCCTCTCTCTCTTCTCTTCTTTCTTCTTCTTCTTCTTCGCTCTCTCTCCCCCTCCCCTCTCTCTCCCCCTCTCTCCCCTCTCTTCTCTTCTTCTTCTTCTTCTTCTCTTCTTCGCTCTCTCTCCCCCTCCCCCTCTCTCCCCCCTCTCTCTCCTTCTCTCTTCTTCTTCTTCTTCTTCTTCTTCTTCTTCTTCTTCGCTCTCTCTCCCCTCCCCTCTCCTCCCCCCTCTCTCTCCTCTTCTCTTCTTCTTCTTCTTCTTCTTCTTCTTCTTCGCTCTCTCTCCCCTCCCCTCTCTCCCCCCTCTCTCTCCTTCTCTTCTTCTTCTTCTTCTTCTTCTTCTTCTTCGCTCTCTCTCCCCTCCCCTCTCTCCCCCCTCTCTCTCCTTCTCTTCTTCTTCTTCTTCTTCTTCTTCTTCTTCTTTTGAGCTCTCTCTCCCCTCCCCTCTCTCCCCCCTCTCTCTCCTTCTCTTCTTCTTCTTCTTCTTCTTCTTCTTCTTTTGAGCTCTCTCTCCCCTCCCCTCTCTCCCCCCTCTCTCTCCTTCTCTTCTTCTTCTTCTTCTTCTTCTTCTTCTTTGAGCTCCTCTCTCCCCTCCCCTCTCTCCCCCCTCTCTCTCCTTCTCTTCTTCTTCTTCTTCTTCTTCACTCACTCTCCCCTCCCCTCTCTCCCCCCCTCTCTCTCCTTCTTCTTCTTCTTCTTCTTCTTCTTCTTCGCTCTCTCTCCCCTCCCCTCTCTCCCCCCTCTCTCTCCTTCTCTTCTTCTTCTCTTCTTCTTCTTCTTCTTTCCCCTCTCTATCTCGTGACCGCACCAGGCCATGCCCCCTTCATGCCCGGCCATTTATGCTGCAGTAGGACTCAAAGGCCAGGTGTGTTTGTCCGTGTGCTGTCTCTACTGTACATGACAGCTTCAGACAAACACACTTGGCCTTTTATATAATAGGATAATATAAAATCCAAATTTATATTTAAAAATCTGTAACTATAAATACATCTAAAGTTATATTATAGCTAGATTGCCTTGTGAAGCTGAGCTCCCTGGTTGTGATATTTATATTAATGTATCTCCTTCTAATGTTGTTTCAGTTTCTCTATTGTGCACTGTGTAGTCTTCCTCATCTCTTTTATACTTTCTCCATTTAATTTCTTGTAATTCATTATTTAAATTTTTAAGGTTTGATATTATTTCTTTTTGTTTTGATATAAAGTCCCTTATTTAGGCCTAGATTTGGAGTTCGGCGGTAGCCGTCAAAACCAGCGTTAGAGGCTCCTAACGCTGGTTTTGGCCGCCCGCTGGTATTTGGAGTCAGTGATTAAGGGTCTAACGCTCACTTTTCAGCCGCGACTTTTCCATACCGCAGATCCCCCTACGCCATTTGCGTATCCTATCTTTTCAATGGGATCTTTCTAACGCCGGTATTTAGAGTCGTTTCTGAAGTGAGCGTTAGAGCTCTAACGACAAAATTCCAGCCGCCTGAAAATAGCAGGAGTTAAGAGCTTTCTGGCTAACGCCGGTTCATAAAGCTCTTAACTACTGTACCCTAAAGTTTAAAGGAGAATATAATTTAGACAAGAGACAAGAGAAGAATAAAAATAAACGTATGATTTTCATATCTAGATTTAACCCTTTAAGTAATAAGATCAATAACATTATTAAGAAACATTGGTCCACCATCAAAGACTTGAACCCTAATGTTATTGATTTCCAACAGTTACCTATGCCTGCATACAGGCGATGTAAAAATATTAAAGACTCATTAATAAAAGCAGATATAGGTCCAAAAAAGAAACAAGTTCAAACAGTGTTATCTACTCCCAAATTAGGATGTTTCCCCTGTCTCAATTGCTGTAATTGTAATAATATCATTAGAGGAGATAGCTTTTTTCACCCTCTTACTGGAAGGAAATATAAAATACCAGGCTTCTTTACTTGCAACTCTGATTATATAGTCTATCTAATTAAATGTCCTTGTTCCAAAATTTACATAGGAGAGTCGACTAGGAGAATAAGAGATAGAATAAATGAACATAAATCTAACATACGGTGTGGCATTAAAGAAGCCCCTGTTGCCAATCATTTTTTGACTGCAGGACATAGTATTTCTCAATTGAGATTTCAGATAATTGAGCAAGTTAAGAGACCAAGAAGAGGGGGGAATAGACAAAAATTACTAAAAAGTAGAGAGACTTTTTGGATTTATACTCTGCAATCCCTCATTCCATATGGAATGAATAAAGAGATAGATTGGAACATTACAATGTGAGTTAGTTCCACTTGAGATTTATTCATTTCTTTCAATAGTCTGGCTATGTGATTTGAAACATTTATTTTAATCATATATGTGTGGGATATTATCATATCTTTGGTCAGGGGTTTTGCATTTTTTCATATATCTACTGAAATGTTATAAGGATTTATGTATGTACATATATATATTGCCATCCCCTTTTTTTCTGTTTTTTTGCCTGTGAGTGAACCAAGCAATATGTAAGAATGATTAATGACCTTGTTTTACCACTAGAGGTTGCTAAAGAGTTCAATGTCGAAACAAAATGCATAAAATTCACCTGTATAGGTAATTATCACCTCCCCCAAGGTGGGTATATAAGGAGTGGTTATAGGTCCTGTTTTTAATCACATGACTTATTATGGGCTAACTAGTCAATAGAAAAGACCCAAAAGTCCCATTCAGGCCAGGAGCTCCAGCTATGTACGTCTAGATGCTTTGGCGGTTAGCTCCGCCCCCCAGTCTGATATTTCTTGATACAACATAATTAAAAATTGCTTTCATTCATTAATCTCAAATAACAACACAAAATGGAAAAACATACAGCAATTGGAAGTACTATCTGAAATAGTGGCCTATTCACGAGAGCACCTTCTCTTTGCTTGTACTTCTCTTCTGGTGCATCTCTTGTCACTGTGCTATAGTAGTCAGCAAGCATAGAAGCGTTGCACCTACCCTGATATCTTTGTACTATTGCTGAAATGTCTTGGTGGAACCGCCCACCGTGCTCATCACTTACTGCACCGCAGATGTTAGGGAAGACGTGCAAATGAGAGTCAAGAGAGTGGATTTTGAGTGACATGTTGCAGCTTAATGATGATACTTTTCTAGAAGGTTGTTAACAAGCTCAACATAATTAAACACTCAATGTAAAAGTTAGGGAGCGCTAATGAGCTCAAGTGTTCAGGAAAATGAATTTGTAAAACTTATTAAGAATAAAAATATAAATGTATCAATGGGATCGCAATAAATACATATATAATTTCATAAACTTTTTCTAAAAAACAAGGGACGTCTCCCATAAAAATTGTTTCTTACAATTTCATCAATATTAACGTGATAACAAAGTTAAAATAGTTGCGCACCAATTTATATTAGATTCCACCTTAACAATAGTAACTCTTGCCAAACTTGTCAATAATTAACTTATTGGAATTCATTCAATAAATAGCGGTTTGGAAAGTCAAATAACAAAAATGATTAATCTTGTTTTTGTGGGATTGAGTTAACCCGCATCTGTTAGTGTCAAAATCTCCAATTCCTGTTAGGAGAACAATCAATAATTCTGACTAATAGTTTTGTAAAAAGTCTCGTATCTTATCGCTGTGAAAAGAAACTTGGCATACCTGGGTCTTCAGGCTCTTATATAGTCAAACCGCAGACTTACTGTGAATATCCTTCGGTACTGTGTTCTGTTCGTGTGCTGTGCATCACAGCAGTGCTAGTACCTTGTGTTTCGCTGCAGTCTGACTCCAAATCAGCTGTGCTGATGTACGCTCCAGCGTGATGAAAGAGGGATGGTTTCCAACAAACGGCCGCTTGTACTCCCTGTGTCTTGTAGATTACAGGATCCTACAGGGAGAGATGAATTTCCTTGACGTTCCTTCTTCGATACTGTAGTTAGACTCCTAGTGGTCTCTGCTTTTAACGTCAATGCGTTTCGCCCTTGTGTGGGCTTTATCAAGACGTGTAACACTGTTTGGTGTAATGGACATTTAAATAACCCTCCTTTTAATTCTATTGGTCAGTGTAATGGGTTGGCTCTGTCACTCTTTTAAAGGTGGAATTTGTTCCAGAGTTCATTCATCTGTTCTGTTAAGGTGGATTTTTTGTAAATGAATAAAAGAATAAAAAAATAAACACTTTTAATTTAATAGTGAAGTACAATCAGTAGATGCAAAATTAAATACATTTAAATTTTAAAAGATATTTATATAAACAATGAATTTCTAAAATGGTTAAATAAAAAGTTTTTTAAAATCCTTACTAGTCCTAAAGCCCATTCACACGGGCCATTTTTTGCAGTACAGTGGTCCCACCCCCTCTACCCCTTCCCCTCTCTTTTGCTCTCTCTCTCTCTCCCCCCTCTCTTTTGCTCTCTCCCCCCCTCTCTTTTGAGCTCTCTCTCTCCCCCCTCTCTTTTGTGCTCTCTCTCCCCCCCTCTCTTTTGAGGTCCCTCCCCCCCTCTCTTTTGCGCTCTCTTTCTCTCCCCCCTCTATTTTGCGCTCTCTCTCTCCCCCTCTCATTTGCGCTCTCTTCCCCCTCTCTTTTGTGCTCTCCCCCATCTCTTTTGTGCTCTCTCTCTCTCCCCCATCTATTTTGCGCTCTCTCCCCCTTCTCTTTTGCGCTCTCTCTCCCCTCTCTTTTGCGCTCTCTCTCCCTCCTCCCTTTTTTTTACGCTCTCTCTCCTCCTCTCATTTGAGCTTTCTCTCTCCCCCCATCTCTTTTACGCTCTCTCTCCCCCTCTCTTTTGAGCTCTCTCTCTCCCCCATCTCTTTTGCGCTCTCTCCCCCTCTCTTTTGAGCTCTCCCCCCTCTCCTCTCTCTCCTCCTCTCTCTCTCCCCCTCTCTCTCCCCCCTCCCCCTCTATCTTTTGTGCTCTCTCTCTCTCCCCCCTCTCCTCTCTCTCTCTCCCCCCTCTCTTTTGCGCTCTCTCTCTCCCCATCTCTTTTGCGCTCTGTCCCCCCCTCTCTTTTGCTTTCTCTCCCCCCTTTTTTGCACTCTCTCTCTCCCCCTCTCTTTTGCGCTCTCTCCCCCGTCTCTTCGCACTCTCTCCCCCCTTTCTTTTTGCTCTCTCTCTCTCTCTCTCCCCCCCTCTCTTTTGCGCTCTATCTCCCCCCTCTCTTTTGAGCTCTCTCTCCCCCATCTCTTTTGCGCTCTCTCTCTCCCCATCTCCTTTGCGCTCTCTCTCCCCCTCTCTTTTGAGCTCTCTCTCCCTCTCTTTCTCCCCCATCACTTTTGCGTTCTCTCTCTCCCCCTCTCTTTTGAGCTCTCTCTCCCCTCCCCTCTCTCCCCCCTCTCTCTCCCCCTCTCTCCCTCCCCTCCTCTCCCCCCCCTCCTCTATCTCTCTCTTTTTCTCTCTCCCCCTCCTCTCTCTCTTTTTTTTTTTTTTTTTCTTCTTCTTCTTCTTCTTCTTCTTCTTCTTCTTCTTCGCTCTCTCTCCCCTCCCCTCTCTCCCCCCTCTCTCTCCTTCTCTTCTTCTCTTCTTCTTCTTCTTCTTCGCTCTCTCTCCCCTCCCCTCTCTCCCCCCTCTCTCTCCTTCTCTTCTTCTTCTTCTTCTTCTTCGCTCTCTCTCCCCTCCCTCCCCCCTCTCTCCCCTTCTCTTCTTCTTCTTCTTCTTCTTCTTCGCTCTCTCTCCCCTCCCCTCTCTCCCCCCTCTCTCTCCTTCTCTTCTTCTTCTTCTTCTTCTTCTTCTTCGCTCTCTCTCCCCCTCCCCTCTCTCCCCCCTCTCTCTCCTTCTCTTCTTCTTCTTGTTCTTCTTCTTCTTCGCTCTCTCTCCCCTCCCCTCTCTCCCCCCTCTCTCTCCTTCTCTTCTTCTTCTTCTTCTTCTTCTTTTGAGCTCTCTCTCCCCTCCCCTCTCTCCCCCCCTCTCTCTCCTTCTCTTCTTCTTCTTCTTCTTCTTCTTCTTTTGAGCTCTCTCTCTCCCCTCCCCTCTCTCCCCCCTCTCTCTCCTTCTCTTCTTCTTCTTCTTCTTCTTCTTCTTTTGAGCTCTCTCTCCCCTCCCCTCTCTCCCCCCTCTCTCTCCTTCTCTTCTTCTTCTTCTTCTTCTTTTGAGCTCTCTCTCCCCTCCCCTCTCTCCCCCCTCTCTCTCCTTTTCTTCTTCTTCTTCTTCTTCTTCTTCTTCTTCTTCTTCTTCTTCTTCTTCTTTCCCCTCTCTATCTCGTGACCGCACCAGGCCATGCCCCCTTCATGCCCGGCCATTTATGCTGCAGTAGGACTCAAAGGCCAGGTGTGTTTGTCCGTGTGCTGTCTCTACTGTGCATGACAGCTTCAGACAAACACACTTGGCCTTTTATATAATAGGATAATATAAAATCCAAATTTATATTTAAAAATCTGTAACTATAAATACATCTAAAGTTATATTATAGCTAGATTGCCTTGTGAAGCTGAGCTCCCTGGTTGTGATATTTATATTAATGTATCTCCTTCTAATGTTGTTTCAGTTTCTCTATTGTGCACTGTGTAGTCTTCCTCATCTCTTTTATACTTTCTCCATTTAATTTCTTGTAATTCATTATTTAAATTTTTAAGGTTTGATATTATTTCTTTTTGTTTTGATATAAAGTCCCTTATTTAGGCCTAGATTTGGAGTTCGGCGGTAGCCGTCAAAACCAGCGTTAGAGGCTCCTAACGCTGGTTTTGGCCGCCCGCTGGTATTTGGAGTCAGTGATTAAAGGGTCTAACGCTCACTTTTCAGCCGCGACTTTTCCATACCGCAGATCCCCCTACGCCATTTGCGTATCCTATCTTTTCAATGGGATCTTTCTAACGCCGGTATTTAGAGTCGTTTCTGAAGTGAGCGTTAGAGCTCTAACGACAAAATTCCAGCCGCCTGAAAATAGCAGGAGTTAAGAGCTTTCTGGCTAACGCCGGTTCATAAAGCTCTTAACTACTGTACCCTAAAGTACACTAACACCCATAAACTACCTATGTACCCCTAAACCGAGCTCCCCCCCACATCGCCGCCACTCGATTAAAATTTTTAACCCCTAATCTGCCGACCGCCACCTACGTTATACTTATGTACCCCTAATCTGCTGCCCCTAACCCCGCCGACCCCTGTATTACATTTATTAACCCCTAACCTGCCCCCCCACAACGTCGCCGCCAGCTACTTAAAATAATTAACCCCTAATCTTCCGACCGCAAAGCGCCGCCACCTACGTTATCCCTATGTACCCCTAATCTGCTACCCCCTAACACCGCCGACCCCTATATTATATTTATTAACCCCTAATCTGCCCCCCTCAACGTCGCCGACACCTGCCTACACTTATTAACCCCTAATCTGCCGAGCGGACCTGAGCGCTACTATAATAAAGTTATTAACCCCTAACCCGCCTCACTAACCCCTATCATAAATAGTATTAACCCCTAATCTGCCCTCCCTAACATCGCCGACACCTAACTTCAATTATTAACCCCTAATCTGCCGAGCGGAGCTCACCGCTATTCTAATAAATTGATTAACCCCTAAAGCTAAGTCTAACCCTAACACTAACACCCCCCTAACTTAAATATAATTTACATCTAACGAAATTAATTAACTCTTATTAAATAAATGATTCCTATTTAAAGCTAAATACTTACCTGTAAAATAAATCCTAATATAGCTACAATATAAATTATAATTATATTATAGCTATTTTAGGATTAATATTTATTTTACAGGCAACTTGGTATTTATTTTAACTAGGTACAATAGCTATTAAATAGTTAAGAACTATTTAATAGTTACCTAGTTAAAATAATAACAAATTTACCTGTAAAATAAATCCTATCCTAAGATATAAATAAACCTAACACTACCCTATCAATAAATTAATTAAATAAACTACCTACAATTACCTACAATTAACCTAACACTACACTATCAATAAATTAATTAAACACAATTCCTACAAATAAATACAATTAAATAAACTAGCTAAAGTACAAAAAATAAAAAAGAACTAAGTTACAAAAAATAATAAAATATTTACAAACATAAGAAAAATATTACAACAATTTTAAACTAATTACACCTACTCTAAGCCCCCTAATAAAATAACAAAGCCCCCCAAAATAAAAAATTCCCTACCCTATTCTAAATTAATAAATGTAAAAGCTCTTTTACCTTACCAGCCCTGAACAGGGCCCTTTGCGGGGCATGCCCCAAGGATTTCAGCTCTTTTGCCTGTAAAAAAAAACATACCATACCCCCCCCCAACATTACAACCCACCACCCACATACCCCTAATCTAACCCAAAACCCCCCTTAAATAAACCTAACACTAAGCCCCTGAAGATCTTCCTACCTTGTCTTCACCATACCAGGTTCACCGATCCGTCCTGGCTCCAACATCTTCATCCAACCCAAGCGGGGGTTGGCGATCCATCATCCGGTGCTGAAGAGGTCCAGAAGAGGCTCCAAAGTCTTCCTCCTATCCGGCAAGAAGAGGGACATCCAGACCGGCAAACATCTTCTCCAAGCGGCATCTTCAATCTTCTTCCATCCGGTGCGGAGCGGGTCCATCTTGAAGCAGGCGACGCGGATCCATCCTCTTCTTCCGTTGTCTCCCGACGAATCGGAATTAAGCCAATCGGAATTAAGGTAGGAATTTTCTGATTGGCTGATGGAATCAGCCAATCAGAATCAAGTTCAATCCGATTGGCTGATCCAATCAGCCAATCAGATTGAGCTCGCATTCTATTGGCTGATCGGAACAGCCAATAGAATGCGAGCTCAATCTGATTGGCTGATTGGATCAGCCAATCGGATTGAACTTGATTCTGATTGGCTGATTCCATCAGCCAATCAGAAAATTCCTACCTTAATTCCGATTGGCTGATAGAATCCTATCAGCCAATCGGAATTCGAGGGACGCCATCTTGGATGACGTCCCTTAAAGGAACCGTCATTCGTCGGAAGACAACGGAAGAAGAGGATGGATCCGCGTCGCCTGCTTCAAGATGGACCCGCTCCGCACCGGATGGAAGAAGATTGAAGATGCCGCTTGGAGAAGATGTTTGCCGGTCTGGATGTCCTCTTCTTGCCGGATAGGAGGAAGACTTTGGAGCCTCTTCTGGACCTCTTCAGCACCGGATGATGGATCGCCAACCCCCGCTTGGGTTGGATGAAGATGTTGGAGCCAGGACGGATCGGTGAACCTGGTATGGTGAAGACAAGGTAGGAAGATCTTCAGGGGCTTAGTGTTAGGTTTATTTAAGGGGGGTTTGGGTTAGATTAGGGGTATGTGGGTGGTGGGTTGTAATGTTGGGGGGGGGGGTATGGTATGTTTTTTTTTACAGGCAAAAGAGCTGAAATCCTTAGGGCTGGTAAGGTAAAAGAGCTTTTACATTTATTAATTTAGAATAGGGTAGGGAATTTTTTATTTTGGGGGGCTTTGTTATTTTATTAGGGGGCTTAGAGTAGGTGTAATTAGTTTAAAATTGTTGTAATATTTTTCTTATGTTTGTAAATATTTTATTATTTTTGTAACTTAGTTCTTTTTTATTTTTTGTACTTTAGCTAGTTTATTTAATTGTATTTATTTGTAGGAATTGTGTTTAATTAATTTATTGATAGTGTAGTGTTAGGTTAATTGTAGGTAATTGTAGGTAGTTTATTTAATTAATTTATTGATAGGGTAGTGTTAGGTTTAATTATATCTTAGGTTAGGATTTATTTTACAGGTAAATTTGTTATTATTTTAACTAGGTAACTATTAAATAGTTCTTAACTATTTAATAGCTATTGTACCTGGTTAAAATAATTAAAAAGTTGCCTGTAAAATAAATATTAATCCTAAAATAGCTATAATGTAATTATAATTTATATTGTAGCTATATTAGGATTTATTTTACAGGTAAGTATTTAGCTTTAAATAGGAATAAGTTATTTAATAAGAGTTAATTTATTTCGTTAGATGTAAATTATATTTAACTTAGGGGGGTGTTAGTATTAGGGTTAGACTTAGCTTAGGGGTTAATACATTTATTATAGTAGCGGTGAGGTCCGCTCGGCAGATTAGGGGGTTAATAATTGAAGGTAGGTGTCGGCGATGTTAGGGAGGGCAGATTAGGGGTTAATACTATTTATTATAGGGTTAGTGAGGCGGATTAGGGGTTAATAACTTTATTATAGTAGCGCTCAGGTCCGCTCGGCAGATTAGGAGTTAATAAGTGTAGGCAGGTGTCGGCGACGTTGAGGGGGGCAGATTAGGGGTTAATAAATATAATATAGGGGTCGGCGATGTTAGGGCAGCAGATTAGGGGTACATAGGGATAACGTAGGTTGCGGCGGTTTACGGAGCGGCAGATTAGGGGTTAAAAAAAATATGCAGGGGTCAGCGATAGCGGGGCGGCAGATTAGGGGTTAATAAGTGTAAGGTTAGGGGTGTTTAGACTCGGGGTACATGTTAGAGTGTTAGGTGCAGACGTAGGAAGTGTTTCCCCATAGGAAACAATGGGGCTGCATTAGGAGCTGAACGCTGCTTTTTTGCAGGTGTTAGGTTTTTTTCAGCTCAAACAGTCCCATTGTTTCCTATGGGGGGAATCGTGCACGAGCACGTTTTTGAGGCTGGCCGCGTCCGTAAGCAACTCTGGTATCGAGAGTTGCATTTGCGGTAAAAATGCTCTACGCTCCTTTTTTGGAGCCTAACGCAGCATTTGTTTAAACTCTCGATACCAGAGTTAAATTTATGGTGCGGCCAGAAAAAAGCCCGCGGAGCGTTAACAGCCCTTTTACCGCCAAACTCCAAATCTAGGCCTTAGTGTTTCCAGCTCTTTGGTTACCCAAGAAGTCATGTACAACACCTTTAAAAGCTTCTAAAGCTGCTTTCTCAATACCCTTGGGCTATACCTTGGAACCGAGAACTGAGAGATTAAATTGTTGTATTTATTTTTTCGCAGGCTGAAATCAATTAGAAGTAAATATTGTCAAGTCAGAAATATTTTCATTGTTGAGCAGTGATATCTTAACTTCCCTGGCTTTGACGTGGCATTTTCACGCCAACACTTGCAGTGGCAACATGTCACATATAGAAAGTAATGGAACTCGCTGGAAAGAAAAACTTTGCTGTTTTGGGCAAAGTGAGCAGGGGAAGCACTTTAAAAATAAATCCTGCATCAAAAAACAAAGACATTGCGCTGCTTTCTGCAAATAACATCGTACAGTCACCTTTTTATAGTATGCATGTGTATTTCTATTAGGATATTAAGGGCCAAATTTTGAGTGGAGTGGAGTGGAGTGGTATTTCGCGCTACGGCTCGAACATTAAATGAGTTATCGCTATCTCGCTTGCATGAATATTGTGCTTTTTGTTTGCATTCGTATTTCAAGTTGAAAGTAAAAAGTTTCTGTTAGGGTGCAATTAATGCAATATTTCAAGCACAATCACATTTGCACAATGTTTTTTTGGAAAGAAGAGACGACAGGAGACAGGAGAGAGCACAGGGAAAGCAAAGAAATCAGGGAGAGGAGAGACATCAGGAACAGAAGAGAGGACAGGGACAGCGGGGGGCAAGGGAGAAGAGACAGGAGAGGGACAGTAGAGCGGTCAGGGAGAGAGGTCTTAGCCACTTGGTTGAAGAAGCCCAGGTGACTGGACCCAGTAGACAAGGGACTGTACAGGGGCAAAGAAAGGTTGCAATACAGTCGGGGGAACTAGAGTCTGCACATCCATCACAGGGGAAAGCCCGGCTGAAGGAGGAAATGTACACTATGGAGAAGAAGGAGATCCTCATAAGGGCATACATGAAAAAGGGCACGGATGATGGAGTCAATAGCAACGAGCGGTACAGGGAAACAGAAGATCTGGCAGGAGATCTTGGATGCAGTGAATGCTATGGGGAATAGCAGAAGGACCATTCCCTCAATCATGCACTATTACCAGGACTGTAAGAGGGAGCTCAAGAAGAAGCTGGCCAAGGAGAGGGCAGTGGCTTCTAGGACTGGTGACGGGCCCGCACAGGTCTTCACCTACTTTCGGTGGATGAGATGCTGTTGGAGAATATTTTCGAGGTGACAGTCGTTGGTATCCCAGGAGGTGCCACGTATCTCCTAGTAAGGAAAATAATGTTTAAAGTTTCTAATAAAAAAATATTACGTATCTCGTGGTTGCATTTATTGCAGTTAACCATAACACGCCATTTAGATATAAAGAAATTGATGTTTGAAAGTCTTTGGTTTCTTTGACATTTTTGAAAGTCAAGTTTACATACTGGGTATATGTCTACATAGTGTTATTACATATTTTTAACATCAATTCAAATGTGCAGGTTAAAACAATTAAAAAACAAATAAATTATGAAACACGTTTAAGCAATGCACAACGTAATTTCTTATATGCTACATTTCATGGAGAATGCAAATGAGTCCTTGCAAGTGCAAAATGTACTGTTTGGAAAACATTAGTCCAAGAGCATAATCATGTGTTGCGTAACACTTTTGTAAAAACATTATTGAAACAGCACATTAATCATGTTGCTACAAAGGGATGATGCTGTGTTTGTAAAGACATTTTGGAATTTACATCCAATTGCATAATAGTGATGTGTTTATTTATTTGATATAAAACACAGTTTGCAAATAATGAAAACTGACATATGATTGCGTTTTGCGATTTCTCATTACTAAGACATATTCAAGGTGTATTTCTACAATATCAATGATAATATTTATATTAATATCTTTATTGATAATTATTTCTTTATAATGTCTTTTTTTGCACCTATACAGTCTCTTCTGCAGACTTCCAGGCCAGCTCAAGGAAGGAGGAAAGACTGACCAACCCACCCAGGAGAGAAATCTCAACAAGCCCCTCACAACATGAGGAATCTGAGTATCAGCATTTTACTCCTCCTGGCCATACATGTGACGCCAAATGGACTCACCTCAGAACCTCTCACCAGAAGAACCCCCTGCATTCTACCCCCAACAACATGGGACCTCAGATAGGGAGGAAGATCAAGAGTCACCATCCACTCCTGCTGCTCTGCCTACAGAAGAAGCTCGGCTTATAGAAGATACCAAAGACATTCCACAAGCAATCTTGGTTCATCTCAGCCTCCTCCATCTCCTCCCCATCTGGCTCCTCCACCCCCTACCCGTGAGAGTACTCCCCCTCTTCCTCAACCATAATCTCCAAGGAGGACAGGACAGAGGAGGGCTGAGCAAAGGGAGCTAATACTCCAACTAGTGCAACAGGGAGGGCAAGTGGCATTAGTTCTCTCTAGCCTTTCTGCAGCCCCTGCATAATCACCTCTACCTCCTTCATTTCAGCCTGCTCCATCTCCTTCCCATCCGGCTCCACCATCCCCTACCCCTGAGATTGCTTCTCCTCCTCTACCTCAACCACAATCTCCAAGGAGGACACTAAGCCCCCTATAGAGCCTCCCTGTCGTGGGAAGAGGGGAAGGAAGAGGAAGTAATATTTTGCTTTTGTTATCTAATTTGTTTCTAATAATTTATTTTTATGTGATAATGTGGTATGCTTACAACATACCCTGCATTCAATGCTGCCCCTGTTGTTGTTGCTGTTGTTTTTGTTTTAGATGTTGTGATATGCAGAATCTTGTTCTCCTAATCTAATTAAAGGGGCATTAAACTCATGCATTATAATATAAAGCATTGATCCAGTGTAGCCTATACAGCGCATCATCAAGTATTACAATTTTATATTTTTTTTAAAAAAAAAGACTGCTATGTAAAACCTGCTAATGTAAAATTTACACAGCGCAATATGCCATGTTTGAAAACCCCACATATTTGAGCTTGCATTATGATTATGCTCTAAATATGGCGGCTGCGTAATATACTTTTCAAACACTGTTTACATAGCACTTGCAGTGTTGTTAAATACAAATGTTGATTCACTCCTTTATTATTTATCTTGGTCAATAAAGGTTTGGTTTTCGTGCCATTTGCATTAATAAATGTGCAGGATTGGTTTGTTTGTTTTTAAAGGGCCAGTGTATTATATTTTTGGGGGAATTGTATAATCGAATCTCTGATAAATAGACCCTTGTGAAATTTAAATTGTGGTTAAAGTGACCTTAAACAATGATTTTTCATATTAATATTTAATTAAAGCATGCAGTTCCACTCAACTTTAAATGTAATGATATTATGTAATCTGATTCATTCTCTTGATATCCTTTGTTGAAAAGCATGTCTAGATAGGTTCAGTAGCTGATGCTAGGTGGATGCACATAGATGTCTTGTGTGATCCATGTGCATTTCAATTTTAACAACAGAGGATATATGAAGAATGAGAAAAACTAAACATTTAAATTAAATTGGACTGTTGGATAATATTGTATTTGATATCTGAATCAGGTTTGAAAACTATTGGTTTTATAAATATTTAGTGGGCTGATATATTTTGAGATTTTAACATGATATTGCATCTATATCAAATTTTAAATTTGAAATGCAGGATAGTTAAGTAATAAAATGTTACATTTCCAATGTTCTTTCTAAGGCCCCAATGATCCAAAGTGCTACGATGAACCACGCTATGTCGAGCAAACCTGTCAAAATATTCCAAGCTCCCGACATAGCAGGATCGCCGAGAGGTAACACCCAGCATTGCCGCCCATATTAGCGATATATAGTAAAGGAATGCCTTGAATATAACTTTCGTGTGCCTAACCCCTAATCCTAATACCCTGAAACCGAAGTACCCCACGATTGAAAACTAACACTACACTAATAAACATCTAAACCGCCACATACCCACCACATGCCTGCCGCAAGTCTCTAACTATTAACCCTTATACCACCACATACCCACTGCAAGTAACTATTAACCCCTATGCCGCCACATACCCATCACAAAGTATCTAAACTATTAAACCCTATGCCGCTAGATACCCAGCACAAGTAAATAACTATTTACCCCTATGTCACCACATAACCCAAACACAAACTAGCCTAACACCTAAAACCCCTCTAAACTAAAACCCTAAGTTATAATAAAAACCTTTGTTAAAAAAAAAATCTAAACCGCCAAAACCTCAAACTCAATCTAACCCTACTCTACCTAACACCTAACCCCCCCTCTGTTACAAAATATAAAAAAGCTAAATTACAAAAACATAAAAAATAAACTACAGTATTCAAAATAAAAAAACAGCATTATACCTAGCACTAAACTAAATGCCACCCACCCAAAACAAAAAAAAAAACTAAACCCTGACACTAAAAAAATTACAATAGCTTTTGAAAGGGCCGTTGGGTAATCTGGCTCCTCTTGATCTGACGTTGGGCCCTCTTCTTCCTGGTTCCTTGTGCCGGGGGCCCATCTTTCTCTTCCATCGCCTCCGCTCCGCAATATCTCTTCATGTCGAGGCCCTCTTCATCCTGGCTCCAGGTGCCCATCTTCGCAGAGGTGGACTTCGGTGGCCACTGCCACTGCCTCCACTCCGCGGTCTTCTTTTGTTTGGCTCTCTCTGAGCCCTGGTCTTCATGCTGTCACGAGCCGCACACTGAAATTCCAGAAGTGCGGAACCCCAATATATAGGATTGTCAATCTCTATTGGCTGATTTGAACCGGCCAATAGCAGGAACATTTTTAAATTTAACTTCTAATTATCCTTTTCTATTTTATGATTGGAATTTAAATTTAAAAATATTCTTGCTATTGGCTGATTGAAAGCAGCCAATAGGGATTAAGTGGTACCCCTATATATTAAAGTTCCGTGCTTCCGGAATTCCAGTGTGTGGTGGCAACTGCATAAAGACCAGGGCTCAGAGAAGAGAGACAAAGAACAGAAAATTGCAGAACGGAGAAGGAGGAAGATGCCGCTGAAGTTTGTCACTGCGAAGATGGGCCCCCTGTGCCAGGAGCCGGGATGAAGAGGGCCGCAATGTTGAAGAAGGTTGCAGAGTGTAGGCAACAGAAGAGACCACCAAAGTCCACCACCAAGTAGATTGGCCCCCGGTGCCAGGAATCAGGACAAAGAGGGCCCAACGTTGGATCAAGAGGAGCTTGATTTCCAAACGGTGAGTAACATTTTTGGAGTTTATTAGGGCTTTTTTGGGGTGTTTTTTTTTTAAATTTAAAAATAGTTTTTTTTAATTATTTTCTAGGTTAGGTTTTTCTGTAGTTAGGTTTTGTTATTTTGGGATGAGGTTACTTGTAATGTAGATGGGGGTTTTGTAATTTATTTATTTTTTGCAAAAGAGCTGATCACTTTAGGGCAATGCCCTACAAAAGGCCCTTTTAAGGGCTATTGTAATTTATTTTAGTGTTAGGGTTTAGGTGTTTTTGGGATGGTTTTTTTTATTTGATGGGGCATGTAATTTAGTGTTAGGTATAATGCTGTTTTTTTTATTTTGGATATTTTATTTTTTGCAACTTAGCTTTTATTAATTTTTTTGTAACAGTTTTTTTTATTTTATTTTTTTTAATTTAGGGGGTTAGTTTAGAGTAGGATTAGGTTAGAGGGAGGGTTAGTTATTAGTGCAGTTCTAGTTTGCTTTGGGAGATGACAGTTTAGGCCTTAATCTCCTAACCACCCCATACCTGTATGGGGGTTGATTAGGTTATTATTGATGGTTACCATTTATTAGGCTTTAATCTCCTAACAAAAAAAAACAGTTCTCCTAAAATATCATACCCCAGATTCCAGTATATCCTTTAACTCAGCAAAAGAGGGGAGAGGTGATGGGGCTGCCCTAATGGAAAGTGCTGCGTGCAGTCAGTAATGCCTCAAGCAATACTTTATTCCATACAATTAAAGTACTGCTGAACGAAGACTAAAAGAACCAGGTAATTAACAGTCCCCGCTTACCCCACTCTATGACTAATTCGGTCTTTGGGAGAAGAAATGAATTGAGCTATGATCCGTGTCGCTCCGACTAACATCCAACTCTTTCAGAGTATCAAGCATGTTCCTTAGTACCTCCCTCTTCAGACATCACTGGGGGGGTGTGTGTGGTTCCCTTGTGTTCAATTCAGCAGCAGTGTTTCTGAGTTGCGGTCCATCCTCATATCCTGTTATCCTTTTGGCCAGCCTTCCTGCAACTCCTGCCTTAGCCAGCTCAGTGAATGAGAATGTAAAAGGGATTTACCCTATGAGCAATGCTCTATGGTTCTCTATGCTTCTGGTTGATCAGATAGTAGAACAAAACAAAAGATTGAAGCGGAGCACCAATTTCCATAAAAGAAGTATAAACTTATTCCAAAAATTGGTTAAAAGTCATCAGCTTTGACAACGGCAGCAAGCCGAAACACGTCAGCTGTGTGCTGACCTCTTTTTTATGCATCCTATGTGAAAAAGAACTTTTAACTAATTTTTGGAATAAAGTTTGTACTTGTTTTATGGAAATTAGTGCTCTGCTTCAATCCTTTGTTTTGTTCTTAATCTCCTAACTACTGCTCATACCTGTATGGGAGTTGATTAGATGATTATTGATGGTTAATATTTATTTGTCCTTAAAGGGCCACTGTAAGTAAATATTTTCTATGCCTGTTACTAACTAACTACCCCAAATACGCTTTTTATCAATAGCATTTCATTAACATATCTCTACCGTATATCAGAAATCTTGTCTGCAAATTTAATTGTTTTCCAAACCCACTCTGTGGGTATCCTTTGCTCTGTACCAATCTGTTTACAATACCTAGGTTTCAAAATGGTGCTTTAAACACAAAGCTATTGGTTTAAGTATTTTGAATACGCAGTGCTGAAAATAGTGGGCAGGATAACGTGACATCATCGGCGAATAAAAGATATAACTTTTATAACGTTATGAAACTTCGTTTTGGAGAAAATATAGGTCAGTAGGTTTTAATTAATGTTTATTAACTTTAATATGTTAGTTGTTTAGCTTAAAAATTATAACAGAAAGTAATCCTTTAATCTCCATACCACCCCTCATACCTGTATGGGGTTGATTAGGTGATTAGGTGATTAGGTTAGGGCAGCTTAGGGGTAAATAGTACATTATCTACAGTTTTTAAAACATTATGCATTCTTTTAACTATTGTACATAAATGAATATGTATTTCTTTTTTTGTGTGTTTTTTATTTTAAACATAAACATATATTTTCAAATGTATATTCATGTTACAAAAGGCATTAGTATTATAATTGTTTTATTACATAACAGACATGCTGTTATGTAATACTATAATTATAATGCAACTGTCTTTTATAACATAAATATATATTTTTATTTACAATAATAAATGCATCAAGCAAGAATATCTACATTTTAATTTATATATCCAATACTTAATCTAATATGCATTATATATGACCATGCATTTTATTTCAAACATTGTAGATATAATGTAGTCAGGCCTTGAATTGATATATGATATATTTAAACTTTTATGCATGTATATTGCATAATGCTTTAAGTATTGAATATACATTAAAATGTATTTATGTTAGCTTGTTTTTAAATAACAGGCATGCAGTTATGTAGAACTATAATGATAATTATACTGTCTTTCGTTAGAAAAAATAAACACAACAAGCAACATTAATTACATTTTAATTTACATCCAAATATTTAAACATTATGCATTCTACATAACAATGCATCATTTTAAATATTGAATAATTGTGTGTAGGGCCTCAGCTTCTACAGTTAGTTTTAGGTTATGGCAGTTTAGGCGTCAATGTTTAAATGATATGCATAGTCATGTACAAAGCATATAGTTTAAAGTATTGTAGATATCTTAAAAGGGATTTAATGGTTGTTTGCTATTATTTTAAACATTAACAAATATTTTTAAATATATATTTATGTTTGAAATAATATCAAGCAACCATTAAATCTCTTTTAAGATATCTACAATACTTTGAATAATCTACGTTGTACATGACAAGGAGATTGTACGTCAAGGAGATGAGGTAGACACTGGAGGGCCGGCAAAACCTCGCAAGCCTAGCCTGGCTCCTGGAACTCAGCACTGGACTGGAATTAAATCCTGGTCTGCTGCTTCTTAAAATGGGTGCTTATCAAGTAGGGTGCAGGGGATCAAGTATGTTGTCAGTGAATTTATAAGGCACCTAGGGATACCACTTGTTTGAGGGTACTACCTTTTTGGGAGAATGGTGTCTAGAGAGAGTCCATTGTAAAAGAAGCACTACCAGAGCACCATTTCCACAGGCAGTGCCAAAGGGGCCAGTGATGACTTATGAACAATAAGAAATCTTAATTTTAACAAAATAAAATAAAAAATATTCAAATTATTATTACTTTTTTTATTTTTTTTCTAACTTTTTTATATTTATATTTGTATACATTATATATATATATATATATATATATATATATATATATATATATATATATATATATATATATATACTGTGTATATATACAGGGAGTGCAGAATTATTAGGCAAATTAGTATTTTGACCACATCCTCCTCTTTATGCATGTTGTCTTACTCCAAGCTGTATAGGCTCGAAAGCCTACTACCAATTAAGCATATTAGGTGATGTGCATCTCTGTAATGAGAAGGAGTGTGGTCTAATGACATCAACACCCTATATCAGGTGTGCATAATTATTAGGCAACTTCCTTTCCTTTGGCAAAATGGGTCAAAAGAAGGACTTGACACGCTCAGAAAAGTCAAAAATAGTGAGATATCTTGCAGAGGGATGCAGCACTCTTAAAATTGCAAAGCTTCTGAAGCGTGATCATCGAACAATCAAGCGTTTCATTCAAAATAGTCAACAGGGTCGCAAGAAGCGTGTGGAAAAACCAAGGCACAAAATAACTGCCCATGAACTGAGAAAAGTCAAGCGTGCAGCTGCCAAGATGCCACTTGCCACCAGTTTGGCCATATTTCAGAGCTTCAACATCACTGGAGTGCCCAAAAGCACAAGGTGTGCAATACTCAGAGACATGGCCAAGGTAAGAAAGGCTGAAAGACGACCACCACTGAACAAGACATACAAGCTGAAACGTCAAGACTGGGCCAAGAAATATCTCAAGACTGATTTTTCTAAGGTTTTATGGACTGATGAAATGAGAGTGAGTCTTGATGGGCCAGATGGATGGGCCCGTGGCTGGATTGGTAAAGGGCAGAGAGCTCCAGTCTGACTCAGACGCCAGCAAGGTGGAGGTGGAGTACTGGTTTGGGCTGGTATCATCAAAGATGAGCTTGTGGGGACTTTTCGGGTTGAGGATGGAGTCAAGCTCAACTCCCAGTCCTACTGCCAGTTTCTGGAAGACATCTTCTTCAAGCAGTGGTACAGGAAGAAGTCTGCATCCTTCAAGAAAAATATGTTTTTCATGCAGGACAATGCTCCATCACACGCGTCCAAGTACTCCACAGCGTGGCTGGCAAGAAAGGGTATAAAAGAAGAAAATCTAATGACATGGCCTCCTTGTTCACCTGATCTGAACCCCATTGAGAACCTGTGGTCCATCATCAAATGTGAGATTTACAAGGAGGGAAAACAGTACACCTCTCTGAACAGTGTCTGGGAGGCTGTGGTTGCTGCTGCACGCAATGTTGATGGTGAACAGATCAAAACACTGACAGAATCCATGGATGGCAGGCTTTTGAGTGTCCTTGCAAAGAAAGGTGGCTATATTGGTCACTGATTTGTTTTTGTTTTGTTTTTGAATGTCAGAAATGTACATTTGTGAATGTTGAGATGTTATATTGGTTTCACTGGTAAAAATAAATAATTGAAATGGGTATATATTTGTTTTTTGTTAAGTTGCCTAATAATTATGCACAGTAATAGTCACCTGCACACACAGATATCCCCCTAAAATAGCTATAACTAAAAACAAACTAAAAACTACTTCCAAAACTATTCAGCTTTGATATTAATGAGTTTTTTGGGTTCATTGAGAACATGATTGTTGTTCAATAATAAAATTAATCCTCAAAAATACAACTTGCCTAATAATTCTGCACTCCCTGTATATATATATATATGTATATATATATATATATATATATATATATATATATATATATATATATATACACACAGTATATATATATATATATATATATATATATATATATATATACACACAGCATATATATATATATATATATATATATATATATATATATATATATATAAAGGGTAGCAGCTGGCAACCAGGAGCATATTGCCCCCCCCCCTTCATTCTCCAGTAGGGTCTGCATCCTCCCTTTCTTCTCGCCCTGTTTGTCCTTTGGGAGCAGGCAGACGAGATCAGAGGACCTCTAAAATCTGCCTGTTCTGCTCCCAAAGCACACACATGCTATACCGCATGAGTCCAAGCCACACGTGGAAACTCAGCATGGTACTTTTGATTCTGTGTAGTGTTTCAGATATGTTTATTCACCATGCTGGGTCCACCTCTTTGGAGGAGAAAAAAAAGGAAATCATTAATACATGTACATACCTATCAACATGACACAAAGGAATGAAAACCATTACAAAACTCACCCATGTGGATTTGCATCAAGCCGGGATAGCTAGGGTTAAGATAGGGGGATACAGGGATATGGGAGAGGGAGGGTTGGGCATAGGGGGGTACGAGGAGGGACAGGTACAGGAGTGGAAGGAGAGCCACTTTCTATAAGGAGACATATGAATAAGAATTAATATTTGTTATTATTCAAACATATCAACATTCATAAGAAAGTTACATTGTGCTTTCATTACACCCTAGCTCAAAACTTGGTTTTGCACTAATCCACAAATACAATTTGGTGTATGTATCAGGTTTTTAATAAAATAACAATGTTAGACCACCTAATGCAAATAACTGTTTGCTATCTGACTTGGACATCACTACATCTGAACCAGTCTATGTATACAATGGCTACTCTATGACCAACACAAAACATGGGGCCCAGTTCAAATGTACGAGTAGTCAATGATTGTTCTCCCTATGTTTTTTAAAGTCTAGTTTGAGATGTATTCTCAATATATGTGATGGCTCCATCACTAGTCATTTCAAAAGGTATTAAAAAAAATCTCCATGTTGTAGAATATGAGGATTTACATCATGGTCATATGTGAGAACTAAATAAATTGCTTGGTACTCTATCTTGTGTGACTTAGGTTCCCAAATACCATTAGCTTTGGATTTTCACATCTTGCGTACTTCTTAAATTGTATCTCATATGTAAGTTTCAATGTTATCTGTTTTCAGATGTTCACAATAAATGTAAGATAATTTGTTTTCTGGGGCAGGTGTGATATTTGAAGTGATGCAAAGTATTTTGCAAAGTAATTGTGAATATATATGTAATATGATGTTCTTTAAATGTCTCACCACTCGTCTCCATGGATGGCATCTCGTCTACCTAGCTGCCACTCATATTAATAACTAGCTCTACAAGATAGGAGAAGGTTTATTACATTAATAATAATATCAATATAACAACATATGTTACATTTTACATTACTAATTTAGATGTTGATTGTCTTCATAATTTTGGGATGTACTCACTCAGTCTTTGAGCTATTTTCAGTGAATTGTAATTTTAACTTTATTAAATATAAGACAATATAGCATAAAGCATTATGTTAACTTTAGGATATTGGGGCCGATTTATCAAGGGTCGAATGGCTCCTGATGCCCCTGTTTCCGTGCGAGCCTTCAGACTCGCCGGAAACAGCAGTTATGAAGCAGTGGTCTTAAGATCACTGCTCCTTAAGTGGTCCACCTGATCTGAGCGGCTGACAGCAATCAAACCGATCATATACGATCGGGTTGGTTGACATCCCCTGCTAGCGGCCGATTTGCTGCGAATCTGCATGGGGTGGCATTCACAAGCATTTCACTAGAACTGCTTGTGCAATGATAAATGCCGACAGCGTATGCTGTCGGCATTCAGCTACGTCTGTCGTATGTGATAAGCTACAGCATATCATGTCGGACAGATATTGGTAAATTGGCCCCATTATGTGATTTCTAATGTCCAATTGTTGCAATAGTTTTGGTGCTAACTATTAAAATGTTGACAAGAAATTATATTTACCATGTGAGCTGCTGCCACTAGTAAGGAGAATGGGGTCCTCCATCAAAGAGGTAGTTTCAATAAAAGAACAAAAATGTGTATTAATAAAGGATGTTATGGATGTGTTTGTTTAAAACTGAATGCATGGACAACAATATTTTTGTACAATTCAAATAATATAGAATAAAAGGAATATTTAGTTCTATAAAACATGGTTGATCTGTTTGTTATGGGTGTTCTGTCACAGCTTTGAGATATTTGAATGTGTGTACACACTCAGAGGCCTATTTATCAAATGTCTGTCGGACCTGATCCGACAGTGCGGATCAGGTCCGACGGACATTGCTGAATTCGGATATACGCTCTCCGTATTCAGCATTGCACCAGCAGCTCTTGTGAGTTGCTGGTGCAACGCCGCCCCCTGCAGACTTGCAGCCAATGGGCTGCCAGCAGGGAGGTGTCAATCAAACTGCCAGAAACACGGGCCCTCAAGCTCCATTCCAATGGGCCTCACAGTGTAAAAACTACCTTTAAAAACACAAGCATGCTTTGTCTATTTGAAGGGAACTTTAATATTATTATAATCTGCTCTGAGCACCAGTTGGTGTATGTTGTAATTATTGCAATAAATTATGCTTAACCACATGCTCAAAGCACCTTTGACTCTGAGACGGCCCATTTATCAAGCTCTGGATGGCGCTTGAGGGCCCGTGTTACTGGTGAGTCTTCAGACTCGCCAGAAACAGCAGTTATGAAGCAGCGGTCTAAAGACCGCTGCTCCATAACCTATCCGCCTGCTCTGATGAGGCGGACAGAGATCGCCACAATTCAACCCAATCGAGTACGATCGGGTTGATTGACACCCCCCTGCTAGCAGCCGATTGGCCGCGAGTCTGCAGGGGCGGCGTTGCACCAGCAGCTCACAAGAGCTGCGGGTGCAATGCTGAATACGGAGAGCGTATTGCTCTCCGCATTCAGCGATGTCTGTCGGACCTGATCCGCACTGTCGGATTAGGTCCGACAGATATTTGATAAATAGGCCTCTATAATTAAGTGCTGATAGTTAAAAGATGGGGCGCAGTACCTTCCTAAATACAATTTAGATCCCGAACCTGCATATTTCAGAATTGATATGAAATTGACATTCAACAATCATGGAGACAAAAAAATACATAAATAATTCAATGTTGAATCTTATTATGGGTAAATTTTCTCATTAAATTGATTTTAGTGTTTTTTGTTTTAAACAAATAAGATTTACTAACCAGCCTCTGCAGCTGTGTCTCTGGAGGACCCCTCCTCAAGTTCAGTATCAGCTAGAATAGAAAACATTCGGCTAGATTTAGAGTTTTGTCAGTAACGACCCGCGTAGCTAACGCATGCTTTTTTTTCCCCGCACCTTTTAAATACCGCTGGTATTTAGAGTTCACAGAATGGAAGCGTTTTCAGTGCGTTAGGCTCCAAAAAAGGAGCGTAGAGCATAATTTACCGCCACTGCAACTCTCGATACCAGCGGTGCTTACGGACGCGGCCAGCTTCAAAAATGTGCTCGTGCACGATTCCCCCATAGGAAACAATGGGGCAGTTTGAGCTGAAAAAAAACCTAACACCTGCAAAAAATTATAGTGGCGGTGAGGTCCGGTCGGCAGATTAGGAGTTAATAATTGTAGGTAAGTGGAGGCGACGTTGGGGGCGGCAGATTAGGGGTTAATAAATATAATATAGGGGTCGGCGGTGTTAGGGGCAGCAGATTAGGGGTACATAGGGATAACGTAGGTGGCGTCGGTGTGCGGTCGGCAGATTAGGGGTTAAAAATTTTTAATAGAGTGGCAGCGATGTGGGGGGACCTCGGTTTAGGGGTACATAGGTAGTTTATGGGTGTTAGTGTACTTTAGAGCACAGTAGTTAAGAGCTTTATGAACCGGCATTAGCCCAGAAAGCTCTTAACTCCTGACTTTTTGCTGCGGCTGGAGTTTTGTCGTTAGATTTCTAACGCTTACTTCAGACACGACTCTAAATACCGGCGTTAGGAAGATCCCATTGAAAAGATAGGATACGTAATTGACGTAAGGGGATCTGCGTTATGTAAAAGTCGCGGCTGGAAAGTGAGCGTTAGACCCTTTCCTGACTGACTCTAAATACCAGCGGGCGGTAAAAACCAGCGTTAGGAGCCTCTAACGCTGGTTTTGACGGCTACCGCCAAATTCTAAATCTAGGCGAGAGATTGTTAGAACCTCCGTATTTCCCGGTTCAATATTAAAAAAACAAACAGTTTTTGTCATTGTATGCTAACATGAAAAGCTATATAATGGTAGTGTGTGTCTTTATGGCACATGAGACCATTGAAGATACTAATGTAAGATGGTTACACAGGTTATCAAGTGACCTGAAACCAACATGTTGTTGCAATATTCAGAAAGATCATTCAAGTGAAAGCCAGTGTAAAATATACTGATATTGTACAGGTATCTTCTTTCTCTTGATATTCTTTTTTTTTTTTTTAAAGCATAGCTCAACAGGCTTAGAAGCTGCTGCTTGGTGGATGCACATAAATGCCTTGTGTTATTGCCTCACCCATGTGCATTGTAATTTATTCAACAAATGATAACTGAAGAATGATGCCAAATATTTGGTTTATTAATATTGCATTCTCTATTTGATTCATGATAAATAAATAATGCTTCACATCCCTTTAAGATACAATTTAAACGCAATAAGACTGCATTTTCCATTGAAGAATAAAAATAGAAACACTGATTAAATAAAAACATTTTAAAATTGAATGTTTTTAAATTAAATTGTTTTTTATAAAAATCTTAAGAAAAATGTGGATGATTTTTAAACATAGGATTCTGACAAATAGAAAATGTAAAATTGAAGTTTCTTCTCTGTAAGAAACACTTTAACTAAAATATGGAGATCTTAAATTGTGTTTGAAATGTGTTTGAAAAAATTCTAAATGGATATTTCAACTCAAAGAATGCACTTTGCGATACACAATTTGCCCACAAAAGTGATAACTCTATATAGACCGTCTAAGACGCAAAACATCTGAACACTAAGAAATGCTTAAAACATAGTCAGAAATACTAAAAATGCTAAGATATTGATGTTAAACTTTGAAAGAGTGTGTTCAAATGCAAACACGTCTACTTAAATTCATATGTCAACAGTCCCTTTAAAGGGACAGTCTAGGCGAAAATAAACTTTCATGATTCAGATAGAGCATGTAATTTTAAACAATTTTCCAATTTACTTTTATCACCAATGTTGCTTTGTTCTATTGGTATTCTTAGTTGAAAGCTTAACCTAGGAGGTTCATATGCTAATTTCTTAGACCTTGAAGCCCACCTCTTTCAGATTGCATGTTAACAGTTTTTCACCACTAGAGGGTGTTAGTTCACGTATTTCATATAGATAACACTATGCTTGTGCACGTGAAGTAATCTGGGAGCAGGCACTGATTGGCTAGACTGCAAGTCTGTCAAAAGAACTGAAAAAAGAGGCAGTTTGCAGAGGCTTAGATACAAGATAATCACAGAGATTAAAAGTATATTATTATAACTGTGTTGGTTATGCAAAACTGGGAAATGGGTAATAAAGGGATTATCTATCTTTTAAAACAATAAAAATTCTGGTGTAGACTGTCCCTTTAAAAGTAGTGTGCTCTGTCGTGAAGGCTAGCACATGCAATATTGATGTGAACAGCTAAATCTGTCTAGGGGCCAATAGAGAGACAGTGAGATTGTTAAAAAAGAGCATTAAAGAGCTTCACATTTGTCAACGTATCATTTGTTTGTAAGCAAATATCCAAACACATCTGTATGTGAGCATAACAGGGCCGGACTGGGACCAAAAAAAGGCCCGGGCATTTTAGGGCAAAGAGGCCTACCCCCCTCTCACCATTTCGTTTTTAAATGTATACCAAACATGGCAAGAATAATACTTAGAATATAAACATTAAGAATATAAAAGGTGATCTCCTCTTATAAAAGTATTGGCAATATAGATAGCAGGCAGTCTTGGTTGCTACTTGCTATAAAATATCTGTTTTTATAATGCTAGTTTTGTTTTAGAGGACATGTATTTTAATAAATTGCTGTTCAAGGGAACAATGTGAATACATATGATCATTGATTTGTTTAAGGAATTGAGGTAGGCATATACTGAGTGGGGATATAGCTGTACAAATAGGGTGTAGGTACAATGAGTAGGTGTGATGAAATAGACCAGTGATGTAAGCACAACTACATACAGGTGGGTATGTATGTCTGGTGCTAGGGAGTACACACCGGTAGGAACTATATGGAGTGCTAGCTCAGTAAATACTGGTAGGTGTATCAGGTACTTCGTCAGTACGTACAGGTAAGTATTTTCCTATAGGTGGTGTTATGTAAATACACACAGGTGTTGATAATAACTTAGTATTACTCTCACCTGCACAGCACTATTCAGGAAGCACAAGCAGCTATTCTTTGCAGGCCTTTGGTTGGGGCCAGGGATAGTACGCTGCACAGCTGGTAGACTGTCCCCAGATTGCCTCCAGCCTAGCACCAGAATAACAACCCACGCCATGTCCCACTGGAAGGCTGGCTCAAGACACTGTGCTGCTAACTTAGCTAAATTAGTTTACATTGAAATCAATCATCAATAACTAATCTGAGTGTGGCAGTCACCCCTAGCTGATGTCTAAGTCTGAGGATGATGTCTGCACTTGTGGATTTCATAGATGTGCAGTGATCACTGTTGCAGGGATCTCACACAGTACTAGTAACACAAATTAAATCCTATCCAGACACAGACATGGTTTAATGACATAGACAGTCTATTGTTTATAAAATACTGGTCAGAAGAAATAAACAACAACATTCACTTGCCTGTAAGGGAGGACTTAATGGCCGAAGTACTGCAACTCAGCCCTTATGAAATGCCTCATAGTTAAATAAATGTAATAAAAAAAAATAATCATATATATATTGTAAAGGTTTGGCATAAAAGACACATGATTTAAAAAAATAAAAAAACAATGCAGTGTATTAAATTTTTTTTGTAATTTATTGTAAGGCTGCAAAATAATTTAATGTGAATGGCTGAATTACTTTATATTATGATTTTTTTTTAACAAATAGTAAAATAGAGCTAACACATTTTCAATTGTACATACACAACACACACATTTTATACACACACACATATTGTATATACACACACACACATATTTTATACACACACACACATTTTATACACACACACACACACATTTTATACACACACTTTATATACACACACACATTTTATACACACACACACATTTTATACACACACACATATTTTATATACACACACACATTTTATACACACACACATTTTACACACACACACTTTACACACACACACACACACACACATTTTATACACACACATTTTATACACACACATTTTAAACACACACACATTTTATACACACACACACTTTGCACACACACATTTTATACACACACACACATTTTATACACACACACATTTTACACACACACACACACACACACATTTTACACACACAAACACACACACCCATTTTACACACACACATTTTATACACACACACATTTTATACACACACACATTTTATACACATACACATTTTATACCCACACACACACACACATTTTATACACACACACATTTTATACACACACACATTTTATTCACATACACATTTTATACCCACACACACATTTTATACACACACATACATTTTATACACACACACCATTCACAGATAATTCCCTCCCAGATAACCTCTTGTCTTGCAGAGTGGAGATCAACAAGATAACTAATGCAGAGCACAATTTAACCCCTGCCATCGCTAACAAAAAAGGCTGCATCCTGCTTTGCACTGCTTAGAAATAAACTGCAGTCTTTTTTGGTAGCCACTAGCCAAGGAGTTAAATAGTGGTTCCCCATGCTGCCAAGCCGTTCCAGAATGTGTCAGCCTAGCCCCCACACTTTATAGCTCAGAGCTTGGTGTAGCTGACAAGCAATTAAAATAACAAACAAATAGACTTACGGTTAAGTGGGGATAAGGGAGATGTGGAATCTACTGCTGTCTTGATGAAGTGTGGCTCCTCTTACATGTTCCACCACGGCCTTGCCACCTCAGGAGAAAAGTCCAGCCCAACCACCCCCCTGCACATAATTTGCACGCAAGAGAGGCACAGGGCTTTCACTTCCAGAAAGATTAGCAAAAAAGTGCCGGTCTTTTAACCGTATCT
Source organism: Bombina bombina (assembly GCF_027579735.1). NCBI lineage: Eukaryota > Metazoa > Chordata > Amphibia > Anura > Bombinatoridae > Bombina > Bombina bombina. The sequence continues at coordinate 540,049,964 of NC_069502.1, read as the reverse complement.
GCAAATTAATGGCTGAAGTCAGTGCAGGCTAGATGAGGGGAACTTTAACTTATTTTAAACTACAGTTCCTCCCGCCGCCGCACAGTGACAGAGCAGCAGCCAGCCCAGCAGGCACAAATTCCCATTCTCTAGTCTGTATAGTGCTCAGTGTTGTAGCGCTCCTGCACCCACGGCCTGCACTGCCCTGCGTATGCGATATCGTGTTTATCGCGGCTATTTGCCCGCATCAGAAGGAGCACTCGTATTACAAGTTGAAAGTAATTGTGAACTCGTGAGCGCAATTGTGATTTACGCTAGAATGATTACCACAACCTCAGAGCTCTGGTTAACTGTTTCGCAAAAAAAAAAAAAATTGTCCCAAAACACATCAAGAATACATTTAAAAGTATAGTTACACTCATAATAATAATATCTAATAAAAATTATTTTTAAAAAAAATTCACAAAAAAGATATGAGGTCTTATAAAAAAAAAAGGCAGGCAAAGGGCTTTGACATAAAGATATATACATATACATGTCTATATATATTTATATGTTTATATGTGTGTACATATCTATTTATCTTTTTATACTATTTATATGTGCATATGTGTACATCATGGCCTCTATTTATCAAGCTGTCAACCGCAAATACGCTGGAATTCTACAGCGTATTTGTGGCGAGCCTGATTCGCCGTAGTTATCAAACCCTACAGACCGGCAAAAGTAGAATATAGTGACGTAACATACGATCCGCCAGACTCAGTCCAACACAGATCGATGGTTACGTCGCTCCAGTTGTTCCAAACGCAAGTTCAGCACAATCTGACTACTTTTGGAAGTTATCAAAGAACTACCAGGTACGCTCGCCACTTTTCCGGCCCAGCGTACCTGGTTTTCAATCTGCCACCCTGGAGGCGGCGGATGCCATAGGAATCAATGGGAGTCTGACAGCAGCGAAAGCTCATGTTCGCTGCTGCCGAATATCCCATTGATTCCTATGGTAAATATCTACACCTAACACCCTAACATGTACCCCAAGTCTAAACACCCTAATCTGCCCCCCCCACACCGCCGACACCTACATTATACTTATTAACCCCTAAACCACCGCTCCCGGAGCCCATCGCCACTCTAATAAACTTATTAACCCCTAAACCCCCACTCCCGGACCCTGCCGCAACTCTAATAAATGTATTAACCCCTAAACCGCTGCTCCCGGACCCCGCCGCCACCTACATTATATTTATTAACCCCTAATCTGACCCCCCTACACCTAAGTCTAACCCTAAACCTAACACCCACTAACCTAAATATAATTTAAATAACTCTAAATAAATATTACTATAATTAACTAAATAATTCCTATTTAAAACTAAATACTTACCTATAAAATAAACCCTTAGCTAGCTACAATATAACTAATAGTTACATTGTAGCTAGCTTAGGGTTTATTTTTATTTTACAGGCAACTTTGTATTTATTTTAACTAGGTAGAATAGTTATTAAATAGTTATTAACTATTTAATAACTCCCTAGTTAAAATTAAGACAAAAGTACCTGTAAAATAAAAGCTAACCTAAGTTACAATTACACCTAACACTACACTATCATTAAAATAATTAAATAAATTAACTACAATTAAATAAAATTAAATACAATTGAATAAAATTAAAGTACAAAAAAAACAAACACTAAATTACAGAAAATAAAAAAATAATTACAAGAATTTTAAACTAATTACACCTAATCTAATCCCCCTAATAAAATAAAAAGCCCTACCCTATACTAAATTACAAATAGCCCTTTAAAGGGCCTTTTGCGGGGCATTGCCCCAAAGTAATCAGCTCTTTTACCTGTAAAAAAAATTACAATATCCCCCTAATATTAAAACCCACCACCCACACACCCAACCTTACTCTAAAACCCACCCAAACCCCCCTTAAAAAACCTAACACTAACACACTGAAGATCACCCTACCTTGAGACTTCTTCACCCAACCGGGCCTAAGTCCTCAACGAAGCCGGGCGAAGTCTTCATCCAACCGGGCGGAAGAGGTCCTCCAGATGGGCAGAAGTCTTCATCCAGGCGGCATCTTCTATCTTCATCCATCCAACGAGGCGCGGCTCCATCTTGAAGACATCCGACGCGGAGCATCCATCCAGACGTTATCCAAGATGGCGTCCCTTGAATTCCGATTGGCTGATAGAATTCTATCAGCCAATCGGAATTAAGGTAGGAAAAATCCTATTGGCTGATGCAATCAGCCAATAGGATTGAAGTTCAATCCTATTGGCTGATCCAATCAGCCAATAGGATTGAGCTTGCATTCTATTGGCTGTTCCAATCAGCCAATAGAATGCGAGCTCAATCCTATTGGCTGATTGCATCAGCCAATACGATTTAACCTACCTTAATTCCAATTGGCTGATAGAATTCTATCAGTCAATCAGAATTCAAGGGATGCCATCTTGGATGACGTCATTTAAGGAATATTCATTCGTCGGGTAGTCGTCGGTCTGGATGGATGCTCCGCGTCGGATGTATTCAAGATGGAGCTGCTCCTCGTTGGATGGATGAAGATAGAAGATGCCGTCTGGATGAAGACTTCTGCCCGTCTGGAGGACCTCTTCTGCCCGGTTGGATGAAGACTTCACCCAGCTTCGTTGAGGACTTAGGCCCAGTTGGGTGAAGACGTCACAAGGTAGGGTGATCTTCAAAGGGGTAGTTTTAGGTTTTTTTAAGGGGGGTTTTGGGTGGGTTTTAGAGTAGGGTTGGGTGTGTGTGGGTGGTGGGTTGTAATGTCGGGGGGGTATTGTACTTTTTTTTACAGGTAAAAGAGCTGATTACTTTGGGGCAATGCCCCGCAAAAAGCCCTTTTAAGGGCTATTTGTAATTTAGTATAGGGTAGGGCTTTTTTTATTTTGAGGGGCTTTTTTATTTTATATGGGGGATTAGATTAGGTGTAATTAGTTTAAAATTCTTGTAATTATTTTTTATTTTCTGTAATTTAGTGTTTTGTGTTTTTGTACTTTACTTAATTTTATTAAATTGTATTTAATTTTATTTAATTGTGGTTAATTTATGTAATTATTTTAATGATAGTGTAGTGTTAAGTGTAATTGTAACTTAGGTTAGGTTTTATTTTACAGGTACTTTTGTATTTATTTTAACTAGGAAGTTATTCAATAGTTAATAACTATTTAATAACTATTGTACCTAGTTAAAATAAATACAAACTTGCCTGTAAAATAAAAATACATCCTAAAATAGCTACAATGTAACTATTAGTTATAATATAGCTATCTAAGGGTTTATTTTACAGGTAAGTATTTAGTTTTAAATAGGAATAATTTAGTTAATGATAGTAATATTTATTTAGATTAATTTAAATTATATTTAAGTTAGGGGGTGTTAGGGTTAGGGTTAGACTTAGGTTTAGGGGTTAATAAATGTAATATAGTGGCGGCGACGTTGGGGGCGGGAGATTAGGGGTTAATAAATTTATTGTAGGTGGCTGCGGGTCCGTGAGCGGCGGTTTAGGGGTTAATACACATAATGTAGGTGGCGGTGGGCTCCAGGAGCAGCAGTTTAGGGGTTAAATACTTTATTAGAGTTGCGGTGGGCTCTGGGAGCGGCGGTTTAGGGGTTAATACATATAATGTAGGTGGTGGTGTGCTCCGGGAGCGGCGGTTTAGGGGTTAAACACTTTATTAGAGTTGCGGTGGGCTCCGGGAGCGGCGGTTTAGGGGTTAATACATATAATGTAGGTGGCTGTGGGCTCCGTGAGCGGCGGTTTAGGGGTTGATAACATTATTTAGGTGTGGCGGGGTCCAGGAGCGGCGGTATAGGGGGTATTACAGTATAGTTTAGTGTGGGTGCTTAGTGACAGGGTACCAAGAAAGCTGCGAATAAGCCGAAGAGCAGTGAAATCGATGACTGTTAGTTATCAACAGTCCGCTGCTCATCGCTCCATACTTGGTGCGCGGCTTTTTGACAGCTTTCTTGATAATTTTGGCAAACGTATTCAGGTCAGCGGCGGCGATGTTAGGCGATCTTAGGCGAGCGTATTGGTGCCATTGAGCGCAAGAAAGTCGACGGCTTGATAACTAGAGGCCCATATGTGCATTGGAGCCCTTTGCAGTTAAGTAGATGAAAACATGCACACAAAAAAAATCATATTTATGCAATATTCATATTTAATAAAGTGTTAAACTGTATATTTACTTTAACTTTACATAAGGTAAATTACCTTTAACTTTACTTAAGGTTATTTTTAAATAGATATTTTTATATATATATATATATATATATATATATATATATATATATATATATATATATACATACATACATACAACCCCAATTCCGAAAAAGTTGGGACAGTATGGAAAATGCAAAAAAACAAACAAAAAGAGCCATTTGAAAATTCAATTCACCCTGTACTATATTGAAAACACATTATTAACTCATTGTTTAATGTTTTACTTTGTGAATTTAATGTATATTTTGAAAATATACACTCATTCAAATCTGATGATTGCAACACACTCCAAAAAAGTTGGGACAGTCGACTGTTTACCACTGTGAAACACCTTTCTTTTAATAACACTTATTAAACGCTTGGGCACTGAAGACACCAGTTGGTTAAGTTTAAGAAAAAGCATTTTCCTCCATTCATCCATCCATTATGCATGTCTGAGCAGCGCAACTGTACGGGGCCTTAGTTGCCTTATTTTGTGCTTCATAACATGCCATACATTCTCAGTCAGACACAGGTCAGGACTGCAGGCAGGCCATACTAGCACACAAGTTGTCCTGCTGGAAAATACTGGGACATCCCCGGAAAAGACGACGTCTGGATGGCAGCATATGTTGCTCCAAATGAATACATATCTTTATGCATTAATGATGCCCTCACAGATGTGCAAGTTACCCATGTGATGGGCACTGACACACCCCCATACCATGACAGACGCTGGCTTTTGGAGGCTGATAACAGCTTGGATGGTCCTTTTCCTCTTTAGCCTGGAAATCACAACGGCTGTTTTTTCCAAAAACAATTTCAAATGTTGACTCGTCAGAGAAAACACAATTCCGCTGTGCTACTGTCGGATATTTTCAGCCATACCCTTTACGCACCAAGATTTGACCGCATTCCTTGAATCTTTTAATTATATTGTGCACTGTAGAAGGTGATATGACCAAAATCCTACTGATTTCTCTTTGGGGAATGTTGTTTTCAAAGTGTTGGATTATTTGCTGACGCATCTTTTGGCAGATTTGCGAGCCTCGACCCATCTTTGAACTTGAAGGAACAGGCCTTTTTTGGAGGCTCCTTACATACTATGATTACATGATTGCCTCACCTGTTTCACATCACCTTCTTATTTCATCTTGTAACATCGCTGTAAGTCCTAAAATGCCCCTTTCCCAACTTTTTTGGAACGTGTTGCAGTTATCAGATTTGAAATGAGTGTACATTTTCAAAAATACATTAAATTCACAAAGTAAAACATCAAATAATGTTTTAGTATTGTGTTTTCAATATAGTACAGGGTGAACTGAATTTTAAAATGACTCTTTTTGTTATATTTTTTGCATTTTCTATACTGTATATTCCCAGAAAGTGGAAACCAGCAATATCCATTCAATATAGGAATGCACGTGAAGACCATAGCTCACTGCCCAGCTCTCAGCAAAGTGCAACAAAAACAATATGTCCACAGCACTCCAAAAATGAAAAATGTATTAAAGGTAACATATCCAAATAAGACAGCAATGTTTCGGGTAATATACCCTTAGTCATGCAATGCTAAACTGAGCACATTCAAACAATTTATAGCAGTGCACACCTGTTAATTACTGGATGGCTCCACATTTCACTTATAACCCATGTATTTATTAATACCCCCTTCAGGTGAAGAGTGGTAGTTTCTTACTCTAAAAAATGCACCAACAATATTTAAATAAAAACATTGATATAAATATCTACAATAAACAGTATACTGAGGAAATTAATTCTCATTCAAATACTGTTATACATAGACTGAAACATCATAGTCTTTGTTCATTTCATTTGGTCTCATTGCACTTAAGGTGGATATCCAGTATAGTTCCCCCCTTTTGAGGAAAAATTCCCTATTACCCCCTCTTCTGAGCAATTTTACCTGATCTATCAATATCCGGGTAGAATGTGGTTCGGCGTTGTTCTGCTAGAAAATACAGGGACGTCCCCGGAAAAGATGACATCTGGGTGGCAGCATATGTTGCTCCAAAATGTATACATGTCTTTCTGCATTAATGGTGCCCTCACAGATGTGCAATTTACCCATGTGATGGGCACTGACACACCCACATACTATGACAGACACTGACTTTTGGATGCTGATAACAGCTTGGATGGTCCTTTTCCTCTTTGGCCCAGAGATCACAACGGCTGTTTTTTCCAAAACCTATTTCAAATGTTGACTCGTCCGACCACAAAACACAATTCCACTGTGCTACTTTCCATCTCAGATGAGACCAAGCCCAGAGAAGTCGGCAGCCCTTCTGGACAGTGTTGATGTATGGCTTTTGCTTTGCATAGTAAAGCCTTAACTTGCATCTGTGGATGCAGCTGCGAATGGTGTTAACTGGCAAAGGTTTACCAAAGTATTCCCGAGTCCATGTCGGGATATCCATTATAGACTCATGACGGTTTTTGAGACAGTGACGTCTGAGGGATCGGAGATCACACGCATTAAGAAGTGATTTTTAGCCTTGCCCTTTACGCACCAAGATTTTACCGCATTCCTTGAATCTTTTAATTATATTGTGCACTGTAGAAGGTGAAATGCCCAAAAGCCTACTGATTTGTCTTTGGGGAATGTTGTTCTCAAAGAGTTGGATTATTTGCTGATGCATCTGTTGGCAGATTCAACCCATCCTTACTCTTGAAGGAATAGGCCTTTTTTTGAGGTTCCTTATATACTATGATTACATGATTGCCTCACCTGTTTCACATCACCTTCTTATTTCAACTTGTCACATCGCTGTAAGTTCTAAATTGCCCCTGTCCCACCTTTTTTGAAACGTGTTGCAATCATCAGATTTGAAATGAGAGTATATTTTAAAAAATACATTAAATTAACAAAGTAAAACATCAAATAATGTGTTAATAATGTGTTTTCAATATAGTACAGGGTGAATTGAATTTTAAAATAACTCTTTTAGTTAGATTTTTTGCATTTTCTTTACTGTATATTCCCAGAAAGTGGAAATCAGCAATGTCCATTCAATATATGAATGCACGTGAAGACCCAAGCTCACAGCCCAGCTCCCAGCAAAGTGCAACAAAAACTCTATATGTCCACAGCACTCCAAAAATAAAAAAATATGTATTTAAGGTAACATATCCAAATAAGACAGCAATAAGGATTTATAATTATTAAACATCCTATTACACCAATCTTTTACACCCTCCCCAAGATACATAAATGTACTGTGGATCCCCTGGATGCCCTATCATAGCAAGTACTGAATCTATTCTATCTGGTGTTTTCTAAATATTTAGATAAGGCGCAGCAAGCAATTATGAAAAATATATCATCCTATATTAACGATACAGGTGATTTTATTAAGAAGTTGAAATCTCTAGAATTAGGCACCGATAAGGACATCTTGTACACATTGGATATACACAGTTTATATACATCCACTAGGCATGAGACTGGTATAGGATGTATAAGAAATGCTTTGTATAACTGTGGTGTCTTCAATTGCCAACAATTTGGGTTCTTAGAATTGTTAAGGTTGGTTTTGTTTAACAACTATTTTCTGTTTGAGGATACATGATACCTGCAAAAACGTGGAACAGCGATGGGCTCCAATGTTGCCCCCTTATGATGGGCTCCAATGTTGCCCCCTCATATGCCAATATTTTTATGGGAGTCTTTGAAGAGAAATTTGTATATGAACATAGGTTGTTTTTACAACATGGAGCCACTTGGTGGCGTTTTATAGATGACATATTTGGCGTAGGGGGGGCAACATTGATACTCTGCTTCAATTTGTGGCATATTTGAATTGTATTTTCAAATCAGCCAATAGGATGAGAGCTACTGAAATCCTATTGGCTGTTAAAATCAGGAAATAGGATTTTAGTAGCTCTTATTCTATTGGCTGATTTGAAAATATCAGCCAATAGGAATGCAAGGTACCCTAAATATAAAACGGGAACCTTGCATTCAAGCTTCAGTGTGCAGGATACAAAGAGGATCCTCCACGCTGGATGGTTCAGCGGTCGCCGGTCCTGTTCCACGGTCACCTCCGCTCTGCGCTGCCTTCATCCTGCATGAAGATAGAAGAGGACCCCGCGCTGGATGAAGATGTCGCCACCTGGGAGAAGACCTTCAGCGCCTGGAAGGAGACCTTTTCCGCCGGACTTCAGGAACTGTGAGAACCTATTTGGGGGTTAGACTTAGGTTTTATTTTTATTTTTTTTTGGTGTTTTTTTTTTTTAGATTAGGAATTGTATTATTTTAATGGGCTGCAAAAGAGCTGATTACCCTTTTAAGGGCAATGCCCATACAAATGCCCCTTTAGGGGCAATGGGTATCTTAGGTTTTTTTAGTGTTAGGTTTTTTTTATTTTGGGGGGTTTGGTGGGTTGGGGGTTTACTGTTAGGGGTTAAATTGTATTTTTAGGTAAAAGAGCTGATCACTTTAGGGCAATACCCTACAAAAGGCCCTTTTAATGGCTATTGCTAGTTTAGTCTTAGGGGGTGTTTTTATTTTGGGCAGCTTTTTTATTTTTTTTTAGGGTATTAGATTTGGTTTAAATGTTTTTATTTTTGATAATTTGGTTTATTTTTTTCTGTAATTTTAGACTTTTTTACTTTTTGCAATTTTAATTTAATCTTAGGTTTTATTTTTAAAGTAATGTTAGGATTTTTTATTTTAATTGTAACTTAGTATTTTTTAGTTTATGTAATGGGGTTAATTTTGGGGGGGTTAGGTTAGGGGGTTTAGTGATTAGATTAGATATTTGCGTTGAGGGGGATGGAGGATTAGGGGTTAATAGTTTAAATAGGTAGATTCCGTTGTGAGGGGATGGCGGATTAGGGATTAATAGTTTAAATAGGTAGATTGCATTGTAGGGGGATGGCGGATTAGGGGTTAATAGTTTAAATAGGTAGATTGCTTTGTGGTGGAATGGCGGATTAAGGGTTATTAGTTTAAATAGGTACTTTGCGATGTGGGGAAATGATGGATTAGGGATTAATACATTTATTAGTTATTGCGGTGGGGGGGATGGCGGTTGAGTGGTAGATATTGCGCATGCGTTAGGTGTTTGCTTTCATTATAACAGCGAGCAACGGGTAAAATATACATGCCGCACTTGTATATGGCGCTGTTTATGCGATCGAGTGTAAGTGTAGTGTAAGGTCTGGTTACCATAGTAAACTATTAATTTTCAAAAAATTCGGCATCTGGTGGAAGCGTTAACACAATGCTAACTTACACCTACAAGAAAAGGGCGACTGCACGCAATGCGCTATCCTTTTCAATGGAAACTTGGTACTAACATTGAGCCGTAAATTACTTTTAGCTGCCGACAACTTCGGTAGCTTATGGTTACATTTTTAACGGCTCAATGAAAACGAGCCCTAAGATGGCAAGTGATAAATCAGGTGAAATTGCCTAGAAGAGGGGGTAATAGGAAACTTTTCCTCAAAAGGAGGGAACTATACTGGATATCCACCTTAAGTGCAATGAGACCATATAGAATGATCAAAGACTATAATGTTTTAGTCTATGCATAACATTATTTGAATGAGTAATAATGTTCTCGGTATACTGTTTATTGCAGATATGTATGATATTAATGTTTTCAATTAAATATTGTTGGTGCATTTGTTAGAGTAAGAAACTACAGCTCTTCACCTAAAGGGGGTGTTAATAAATACATGTGTTACAGGTGAACAGGTGGAGCCACACAGTAATTAACAGGTGTGCACTGCTATAAATTGTTTGAATGTGCTCAGTTTTGTATATATATATATTCTGTGTAGGAGGAGAACTGCGCTCGAGGGGGGATGAATGAGAGCCATAAAGGAGATTGAGGAAGGGGACAAGGTAAAAAGAGGGAACAAAAAGAGAGACTTATAGTGTAATAATTCCCTCTTCTTATCTTGTCATCTCTTCCCTCTTTTTACCTTGTCCTTTCCCTTGATCTCCTTTTTGGCTCTCATTCATCCCTCCTCAAGCGCAGTCCTCCTCCCACACAGAACATTTTTCCACAACAGACTCCCTTTATATGTGGCCCTGAAGGATAGGTCTGATCTGGGACAGCAGCACAGGGTCTTTTCTGTTTTATTCTCCCCTTTCCCTGAGATTTATAGTACATTAGTTTTATTGATTATTACATTTCATATTTGCATCAGATACTTCCACCAAACTAAGAATCACTAGCGCTGTTACCACTTCATATATATATATGTATAGATAGACATATATTTTACCAAAAAACATCAGATATTAGTAGAAATATGTATTTATGAATAACTAGAACACATTCTTCTATGTGAAGAACATTGGAATGTGAAATATTCAGCGCACGTGAGAAAATGTGACCAGGATTGCATGCGACACACACACACACTGGTCGGGATATTAGAAGTTCAGCTTTTTGTGAGCGTCGGCTTAGCAAACGAGCAAAATTTCTTTTACTTTCCACTTGTAAAACAAGCACTAACCGTTGTGCGCAAAAAGTTTATATCTAGCAGAGCTAGTGCATGAGCAGTGAATAGCGTTACCACTCGTAATCTGGCTCATTGATAGATAGATAGATAGATAGATAGATAGATAGATAGATACTGTGTGTATTTATTTGTGTGTACTTACATACAGTACATAAAAAATACATATGTACTCATGCATGTAAGTGCACTTCACACACATAAATATAAACCTTTGAACCCTTCCCAATCAAACACCTATTCATATACCATAACCCTTTAAATCGCAGTTAAAAAAAATGTATTTAGAAAAACATATACAGTATATATTTCATTGAAATTTTTTATTTTAATATATTATCCATGTGATTTGTTATACTTTTATTCATGCCATAACACTTTACTTCAGATTTCTAGGTGTGCTACATTTTTCAGCATTAACCCTTTCTGGTCCTATAATTTAAATAAAACCTGCAGCCGGCAGGTTTAATTTAATTTTCTACCCAATATTTTTGAATTACACAGCTAAATAGCAAGTCACCGCTAGATCTCGCTATTTAGCTGTGAAATTTAAAAGCTGCAAAGTTGGAATATATCCAACATTTGAGCGCATGCGCTAAAACCCTTTCTCAGATATATTCCGACAAAGGACCACAAAGGGTTAATATGTGTTGTGATTCTGCACATCACATAACTCGCCACTGGTAACATGAGGAAAAGTATGGGGTGCACTTAAAAAAAATCTTAGCCACACTAACATTCTCTGGTAAAACGTTTACCATTTATTTGTAATACCAGATTGTGCGCTATTGTTAGCGTAGGGCCAGAATATGGATAGTGCTCCACTTGCAGTCTAGACAGTAATATTGCACGGTCGCTTGTGCTAATATTGCAAGCTCTAACAAATTAAACCTTGACATTTTTGCATTATAATGTCCCTTTAAATATGGCCACAAATGAATAAATTGCTTTTTTTCAGAGCCTGTTCTGATTGAGAAACAGTACTGATATAACTATTTTATTTAGTTTAATCCATTCCATAGTTACAAGGATAATACTGGCAGCATTCTGCAAACTTAAAGGGATTGTAAAGTCAAAATTAAACTTTCACAATTCAGATAGAGCGTGTCATTTTAAGCCACTTTCAAATTTACTTTTATTATAAAGTTTGTTTTGTTCTCTTTCTATCCTGTAGACTAAACCTAGGTAGGCTGGTAGGAGTTTAGGAGTGTGCACGTATCTATGGCAGTAGTGTAGCAAACACTGCTGGTAGATGGCTTTTGGTACGTGCATGCTCCTGAACTCACCTAGGATTACACTTTGCAAAGGATACCAAGAACAAAATTAATCAGAGAAGTAAATTGTAAAGTTGTTAATAAAATATCATACTCTATCCAATCATTTAAAGTTTATTTTTTACATTACTGTCCCTTTAAACTATAGTTACATCAACATGCAGTCATTATAAGTAATTATACTGAAGATACAGTATACAGTATAATGATAATCAAATAAAAGTATTATTAACCCCTTAAGGACCACAGCACTTTTCCATTTTCTGTCCGTTTGGGACCAAGGCTATTTTTACATTTCTGCAGTGTTTGTGTTTAGCTGTAATTTTCCTCTTACTCATTTACTGTACCCACACATATTATATACCGTTTTTCTCGCCACTAAATGGACTTTCTAAAGATACCATTATTTTCATCATATCTTATAATTTACTATAAAAAAATTTTATAAAATATGAGGAAAAAATGGAAAAAAACACACTTTTTCTAACTTTGACCCCCAAAATCTGTTACACATCTACAACCACCAAAAAACACCCATGCTAAATAGTTTCTAAATTTTGTCCTGAGTTTAGAAATACCCAATGTTTACATGTGCTTTGCTTTTTTTGCAAGTTATAGGGTCATAAATACAAGTAGAACTTTGCTATTTCCAAACCACTTTTTTTCAAAATTAGCGCTAGTTACATTGGGACACTGATATCTTTCAGGAATCCCTGAATATCCCTTGACATGCATATATATTTTTTTAGAAGACATCCCAAAGTATTGATCTAGGCCCATTTTGGTATATTTCATGCCACCATTTCACTACCAAATGCGATCAAATAAAAAAAATTGTTCACTTTTTCACAAATTGTTTCACAAACTTTAGGTTTCTCACTGAAATTATTTACAAACAACTTGTGCAATTATGGCACAAATGGTTGTAAATGCTTCTCTGGGATCCCCTTTGTTCAGAAATTCCAGACATATATGGCTTTGGCATTGCTTTTTGGTATTTAGAAGGCCGCAAAATGCCACTGCGCACCACACATGTATTATGCCCAGCATTGAAGGGGTTAATTAGGAAGCTTGTAGGGAGCTTTTAGGGTTAATTTTAGCTTTAGTATAATGTAGTAGACAACCCAAAGTATTGATCTAGGCCCATTTTGGTATATTTCATGCCACCATTTCACCGCCAAATGCTAACAAATAAAAATAAAGCGTTACATTTTTCACAATTTTAGGTTTCTCACTGAAATTATTTACAAACAGCTTGTGCAATTATGGCATAAATGGTTGTAAAAGCTTTTCTGGGATCCCCTTTGTTCAGAAATAGCAGACATATATGGCTTTGGCTTTGCTTTTTGGTAATTAGAAGGCAGCTAAATGCTGTTGCGCACCACACGTGTATAATGCCCAGCATTGAAGGGGTTAATTAGGGTATCAACCTCCCACATGACACATCACACCCCCTGATCCCTCCCAAACAGCTCTCTTCCCTCCCCCACCCCACAATTGTCCCCGCCATTTTAAGTACTGGCAGTAAGTCTGCCAGTACTAAAATAAGAGTTTTTTTGGGATTTAAAAAAAAAAAAAATGATAATTCTGCTCTGTAGGATCCCCCCTTAGCCCCCAACCTCCCTGATCCCCCCCAAACAGCTCTCTAACCCCCCTTTCTGCCTTATTATTCGCCATATTGGGTACTGGCAGCTGTCTGCCAGTACCCAGTTTGAAATCAAATATCTTTTTTATTATATTTTATTATTTTAAAAATGATATTTTCTGTAGTGTAGCTGCCCCCCCTCAACCCCCAACCTCCCACCCTCCCAGATCGTTAAATTACAAGTTAATTTCTAATGTTGTAAAACACAAAAGAAGCAGGGTAAGTAGCACTCTTAATTAATCAATCAAGAAATACAGGTGCATCCTAGAATAATAAATATCTAACAATGTGAACAAGAAAGTAGAAACCTAAAATACAGGTTACTAAAAGTCTAGGCAAAAGAGAGCACAACTGTATGTAATAAAGAGGAGACTAAAGCGAATTCTTGAAATACAAATAAATTTAATAAGGTTATACTATACAAATGCATACATCCAAACATACATCTCACATACATACAGGGGTATGAGGGATGCATAAAAATGTCAGATGGGCCGTGAAGGGGACTGGTGCACCAGTGTACAAAAATAGGCAAATGTTCATCACTTTGATGCATGTATAGGTAGCATATAATTGTAATCCAAAGTATAGTGTGTGTCCCTAGAAATGCACGGACCAGGTGGATACAGTCTTACCCCTTCGTGTCTAAATGCAAATAGTAGCGTGAGGTCATCAGGAGTCAAGGGGAGCTTAACCTCGCCGCGTCTTTTTCACAGGCCTGACTGTGGTCTACCCCTTGCCTTATCTGGAAGATCCAGTGTCTCAGGAGCTACGATTCAGGGTAGAGCAACCGCGTGAAAAAGACAGGTATTCTCATGAACTGTTATCTATTTGCACTTTACACATGCCTGTGAAAAAGACGCGGCGAGGTTAAGCTCCCCTTGACTCCTGATGACCTCACGCTACTATTTGCATTTAGACACGAAGGGGTAAGACTGTATCCACCTGGTCCGTGCATTTCTAGGGACACGCACTATACTTTGGATTACAATTATATGCTACCTATACATGCATCAAAGTGATGAACATTTGCCTATTTTTGTACACTGGTGCACCAGTCCCCTTCACGGCCCATCTGACATTTTTATGCATCCCTCATACCCCTGTATGTATGTGAGATGTATGTTTGGATGTATGCATTTGTATAGTATAACCTTATTAAATTTATTTGTATTTCAAGAATTCGCTTTAGTCTCCTCTTTATTACATACAGTTGTGCTCTCTTTTGCCTAGACTTTTAGTAACCTGTATTTTAGGTTTCTACTTTCTTGTTCACGTTGTTAGATAATTTCTAATGTTCCCACCCTCTCTCCCACCGTGTAACACTTAACATTTGTTCCATAGTGTAGGGTTCCCACCCGCCCGCGCGCGCACCCGCTCACTTGCACGCGCGCGCACTCGATCTCGCCCCCTTCCCCACCGATGGCCGCCCACCCGCCTCCTTGGATCAGCTCCCACCCACCAACAAACATGGCCATTGATGGCCGATGCAGAGAGGGCCACAGGGTGGCTCTCTCTTCATCGGTGGGCTAAAAAATGTTATAGCAGGATGCCTCAATATCGAGGCATCACTGCTATAACATGAAAGCAGTTGGAAGTGATCAGGATCGCTTCCACTGCTTTCAAAGACCAACGACGTACGGGGTACGTCCTTGGTCATTAACTGCATTTTTTTTGCAGGACGTACCCCATACGTCGTTGGTCGTTAAGGGGTTAAAGGGACATTAAACCCAATTTTTTTCTTTCATGATTTAGATAGAGAATACCATTTTAAACAACTTTCTAACTTACTTCAATTATCTAATTTGCTTCATTCTCTTGATATTCTTGCCTGAAAAGCATATCTAGATAGGCTCATTAGCTTCTGATTGGTAGCTGCACATAGATGCCTCATGTGATTGGCTCACCAATGTGCATTGCTATTTCTTTAACAAAGGATATCTAAAGATTGCAGCAAATTAAATAATAGAAGTAAATTGGAATGTTGTTTAAAAATGTATTCTCTATCTGAATTGTGAAATACATTTTTGGGGTTTAATGGCCCTTTATGAACAATTATTGCAGACTCATACATTATTGTATTTTAACATTTGATAGAAGTTACAAAATAAACCAATATTTAAATAAAATAAGAGGAACAGTTATAGCAGTTATCAAGTACAGGGTGAATTTACAATTCTTAATAATTATAGGGCTAAAAAATTAGTGTAAAACATTTTTGATATGAATAAATAAAAATTCATTTTTAACTACATTGTGCATCACAGTGGTGTAAAGTGACATGAAATCTTTCATGATTTAGGAAGAACATGTCATTTTAAACAACTTTCCAATGTACTTCTATTATCAAATTTGCTTCATTCTCTTGATATCTTTTTTTTTTAAATCATATCTAAATAGGCTCAGTAGCTGCTAATTGGTGGCTGCACATAACTGCCTCGTGTGATTGGCTTGCTCATGTGCATTGCTATTTATTCAACAAATGATATCTAAAGAATGAAGCAAAATAGATAATAGAAGTAAATTGGAATGTTGTTTAATATTATAGGGGCCAATTTATCAAGATCTGTATAGAGCTTGATGCCCCTTGTTTCCGGCGAGCCTTCAGACTCGCCCGAAACAGAAGTTATGAAGCAGCAGTCTAAAGACCCCTGCTCCATAACTTGTCTGCCTGCTCTGAGGCAGCGGACAGAAATCAACCCAATCAAATACGATCAGGTTGATTGACATCCCCAGCTAGCGGCCGATTGGCCGCAAATCTTAAGGAGGCGGGACTGCACCAGCAGTTCACAAAAATTGCTGGTGCAATGATAAATGCTGACAGTGTATGTTGTCGGCATTTATCGATGTGCAGCAGACATGATACACTACATTGTATCATGTCCGCTCGCACTATGATAAATATACCCCATAGTCTCTATCTGAATCATGAAAGTAAAATGTTAAGTTTCATGTTCCTTTAAGCATTTATAAACGCTGACAATTTAACCAGGCAGTGAGTGAAAAATGAAAGCCTCCTGGGGACAAAATCTGATTATGTGTACTGTAAAAGCAAATGTGTATAAGTATTTTAAGGAGCTCTCCTACTGTTAACTTTAATAGCTAAAGCTTTTATCTCTGGATTTTATCTGTATAATACTTCAAGAACCAGACACTAAAAATGGACAATGCTGAAAATAATAACTATAATGTAAAGTTAAATCTCATTCCTGATGTTATTTACTTAAATAATAGTTATTTTTTTTTTTTGCATGCAAAAAGAATATTGAAAACAATTCCAAGAATACAGTGATTTAAATATATATGCCAACTGGCATCCATTTTTGTAGACTTGTTCATATGTATTTTACGTCGTAAAAAGGAAACCAAATTACTGGATTGAGAAAGAGCATATAGCGGTCAACCACGTCTTGACAACAATAATAGAAAGGTTCTGCTAGTAAATTATTACAGTTATTAACAAAGGCTTTAAAACACATTGCTGTGGAGTCTTCTTCATTCTATTGTAACCACTTAAAAAATTAAACTTACATGCAAATGTGCAGAACATAGAACATTTAGGCCTAAGGAAATTATAAAGACTCATAAAGTATTGATGGAGTTATAGAATAGATAGCTGTTTCACAAAATTGCCTATCATGCAAAAGTCTTTAACCAAAAATTTGCTGTTTAATGTTTAATATTTTTAACACACCGTTTTTTTGTACATAATATAAATTAACATATTTAAATTAATACAAATGGCCTACATGCTACCTTACTCACGTTTCAACTGTGTTATTGTTTTGGATACTACAAAATATAACTCTAAATTAAGAAATTATATCCAGGCCAATGCACAATTATAAAGATAACATTTGATTTCTTTCATGTAAATGGCAAGAGTCCATGAGCTAGTGACATATGGGATATACATTCCTACCAGGAGAGGGCAAAGTTTCCCAAACCTCAAATGCCTACAAATACACCTCCCACCACACATATACTTCAGTTTTACAAACTTTGCCTCCTATGGAGGTGGTGAAGTAAGTTTGTGCTTGATTTTTATGATTTCTTCTATGATAAGCACTTCTAAGCATTCTGAAGCCCAATTCCTCTCAGAGTACAGTGTTTGTCAGAGGGACGTGAAGATAGTATTGCCTGTTGATTTTTATGGTTTCACTCATGGGAAATCTTTTCAAGGGTTCTCTGTTATCGGTCGTAGGGATTCATCTCCTACCTCCTTTTTCAGATCAACAATATACTCTTATACCATTACCTCTGCTGATAGTTTTCAGTACTGGTTTGGCTGTCTGTTATATGTGGATGGGTGTCTTCATTAAGTATGTATCATTATTTAAGACACTCTCAGATTTGGAGCTTTATATTAATATAAAGTTTTAAATATATGTATTTACTTATATTTGCCATGAGTCAGGTATATGTGTATTTCCCTTTGCACTCTAAGTCTAAGTTTCAGTATGAGAATCATGTTTGAGGAAAAATTCTTACCTGGGGTTTAGTCTTTTTTTCCAATTTGACTTGTTTTTTACTTAAAATTTGCAGGCAAATCTAGACTCGCAAGAGCGCAAAATGCTGTTATTTATTGCGTCATTTCTGGCACAAACATTTTTCGGTGCAAATTTGCATCTATAGTGTCGCAAGTTTCGTCATTTCGTGCATCTTTATCGATGTTAGTTTGTTTGGCGTGAGTTGCGTCATTTCCTGATGTTGTATGGTGCCAAAAAAATGTCACTTCGCATTGTGCGTCATACTTGGCGCCAAATATTTTTTTGGTTATATTACCCCACTTCCTTTATGCTCCCTGCTCTCTTTATATTCTAGAGGGCTATGCTGTTTGCTTTTCTGCTTATTTAGCATATGCATATTTTCCTATTCCTGAAACTGCTATATAAGGAAATTGGATATTTTGTTTAAATGTTGTTATTTTTTCTTTTACATTTTGCAAGATGTCTCAGTCTGATCCTGTCTCAGAAGCTACTGTAGGAATCATGCTGCCTGAAAACAGTTCTACCAAAGCTAAGTGTATCTGTTGTAAGCAAGCTAAGATATCTCCGGCTATATTATGTAACAGTTGTCATGATAAGCTTTTGCATGCCGATAATGTTTCAATTAGTATTAGTACAGCACCTGTTGTTCCTTCAATATCTAATGTACATGATATCCCTGTTGATATGTAAAATTATATTGCTGATGCAATACAGAAGGCTATGTCTGCTATTCCACCTTCTTATAAACGTAAAAGGTCTTTTGAAACTTCTCATAAAACTGATGCAATTTGTGATGACCGACAACATACTGAAATATCCTCCTCTGAATAGGATCTCTCTGCTTCAGAAGATATTACTTCAGACATTGGGGCATATTTATCAAGCTCCAAATGGAGCTTGATGCCCCGTGTTTCTGGCGAGCCTGCAGGCTCGCCAGAAACAGCAGTTATGAAGCAGCGGTCACAAAGACCGCTGCTCCATAACCTTTTCGCCTGCTCTGAGCAGGCGGACAGACATCACCGGAAATCAACCAGATCGAGTACGATCAGGTTGATTGACACCCCCCTGCTGGCAGCCTATTGGCCGCGAGTCTGCAGGGGGCGGCGTTGCACCAGCAGCTCTTGTGAGCTGCTGGTGCAATGCTGAATATGGCGAGCATATTGCTCGCCGTATTCAGCGAGGCTGTCGGACATGATCCGCACTGTCCGATCAGGTCCAACAGACCTTGATAAATATGGGCCATAGAAATTGATAAATCATCTTATCTTTTTAAGATTGAATATATTCGGTCTTTGTTGAAAGAAGTATTGGTTACTTTGGGTGTTGAGGAGTCTGATCCTCTTGATAACAAAACCGGTAAACGTTTAAATTCTGTTTTTAAACCCTCTGTGATTACTCTTGAGGTTTTTCCTGTTCCAGATGCGGTTTCTGATGTGAATGCTAAAGAATGGTCTAAGCCTGGTGCTTCTTTTAATCCTTCTTCTAGGTTTAAGAAGTTATATCCTTTACCAGTGGCTAATTTTGAGTTTTGGGAAAAAGTCCCTAAGGTTGATGGGGCTATTTCTACTCTTGCCAAACGTAAGATAGATAGGAATATTGAAACTTATCTAAGGAAAGATTATTTACATTCTGGCTATATTGTCAGGCCTGCCATTTCTATAGCTGATGTTGCGGCTGCATCAACTTTTTTGGTTGGATAGCTTAGCACATCAGGAAACAGATCCTGATTTCTCTAGCATTGTTCGTTTGCTTAAACATGCTAATCATTTTATCTTTGATGCTATTTTTGATATCATCAAGATTAATGTTAAATCTATGTCTTTAGCTAGTCTGGCTAGGAGAGCTTCATGGCTTAAATCATGGAATGCTGACATGGTATCTAAATCTAGATTACTATCTCTATCTTTCCAGGGTTATAATTTATTTGGTTCTCAGTTGGACTCTATTATTTTCACTATCACTGTGGGGGAGTTTTTTTGCCCCAAGATAAAATGTCCAAGGGTAAATCTAAAGCTTCTAATCGGTTTTGTTCCTTTCGTCAGAATAGAGAACAGAAAACCACTCCTACCCCTAAGGACTCTGGCTCCAATTGGAAGTCATCTTCAAGTTGAAATAAATCCAAGGCTTATAAGAAACCAAAGCCAGCCCCCAAGACTGCATGAAGGTGTGGCCCTCAATCCAGTTCAACTGGTGGGGGGCAGATTGAAATAATTTCAAAACATTTGGGCAAATTCTGTTCAGAATCAGTGGATTCAGAGAATTGTTTCTCAAGGGTATCGAATAGGTTTCAGAGTAAGATCTCCTGTGAGAAGATTCTTTCTCTCTCACATTCCAACAAATCCTGTGAAAGCTCAAGCTTTTCTGAAGTGTGTTTCAGATCTGGAGCTTTCAGGGGTGATTATACCAGTTCCACTTCAGGAACAGGGTTTGGGTTTTTATTCAAATCTATTCATTGTCCCAAAGAAAGAAAATTCATTCAGACCAGTTCTGGATCTGACGTTTTTGAATCGTTTTGTAAGGGTTCTAACTTTCAAGATGGTGACTATAAGGACTATTCTAAATTTTGTTCAGCAAGGTCATTATATGTCCACAATAGACTTACAGGACAATTATCTTTACATTCCGATTCATCCAGATCACTATCGGTTTCTGAGATTCTCTTTTCTAGACAAGCATTATTAATTTGTCACTCTTCCATTTGGCCTAGTGGCAGCCCTTCTATCTGTAATCAGAGAGCAGGGTATTGTGGTGTTTCCTTATTTGGACGATATCTTGGTACTGGCTCAATCTTTTCATTTAGCAGAATCTCACACGAATAACTAATGTTGTTTCTTCAAAGATATGGTTGGAGGATCAATTTACCAAAGAGTTTCTTGATTCTTCAGACAAGGGTTACCTTTTTAGGTTTCCAGATAGATTCAGTGTCCATGACTCTGTCTTTAACAGACAAGAGACAAATGAAATTGGTTTCAGCCTGTCGAAACCTTCAGTCTCAATCATTCCCTTCAGTGTCTATGTGCACGGAAGCTTTAGGTCTCATGACTGCAGCATCGGACAAGATCCCCTTTGCTCGTTTTCATATGAGACCTCTGCAGCTTTGCATGCTGAATCAATGGTGCAGGGATTATACTCGGATATCACAATTGATATTCTTAAATGCCAGCATTCTACTCTCTCTGAATTGGTGGTTAGACCCTCATCGAATTATTCAAGGGGCCTCTTTTGTTCTTCCTGGACTGTAGTCTCAACAGATGCAAGTATTTCAGTTTGGGGAGCTGTCTGGGGGTCTCTGACAGCACAAGGGGTTTGGAATCCTCCAGAGGCGAGGTTTCCAATCAGTATCTTAGAACTCCGTGCTATTTTCAGGGCTTTTCAGGCTTGGCCTCTATTAAAGAGAGAACTTTTCATTCACTTTCAGACAGACAATATCACAACAGTGACATATGTCAATCATCAGGGAGGGACTCACAGTCCTTTAGCAATGAAAGCAGTATCCCAGATACTTTCTTGGGCCAAATCCAACTCTTGTCTAATTTCTGCAATTCATATCCCAGGTGTAGACAATTGGGAAGCAGATTATCTCAGCCGTCAGACTTTGCATCCGGGGGAGTGGTCTCTCCTTCCAGATGTGTTTTTTCAGATTGTACAGATGTGGGGTCTTCCAGAAATAGATCTGATGGCTTCCCATCTAAACAGGAAACTTCACAGATACCATTCCAGGTCCAGGGATCCTCAGGCGGAGATAGTGGATGCATTAGCAGTTCCTTGGTCTTACCAACTTACTTATATTTTTCCGCTTCTATTTCTTCTTCCAAGGGTGATCTCTGAAATCATAAATGAACAATCGCATGTGTTTCTGATAGCACCAGCATGGCCTCACAGGTTTTGGTATGCAGATCTTGTCCGCATGTCCAGTTACCAACCTTGGTCACTTCCTTTAAGGCCAGACTTTCTGTCTCAAGGACCGTTTTTCCATCAGGATCTCAAATCACTAAATTTGAAGGTATGGAAAATGAACGTTTAGTGCTTAGTCATAGAGTCCTCATAAATTCTCTTGGCATTCTTTTAGAATTCCTAGAATTTTACAGTTTCTTCAGGACGGTTTGGATAGAGGTTTGTCCGCAAGTACTTTGAAGGGACAAATCTCTCCTCTTTATGTTTTATTTCATAGAAAGATTGCTAAACTTCTTGATATTCACTGTTTTGTTCAGGCTTTGGTCCATATCAAGCCTGTTATTAAGTTTATTTCTTCTCCATGGAGTCTTAATTTGGTTTTGAAAGCTTTGCAGGCTCCTCCTTTTGGGCCTATGCATTCTTTAGATATTAAACTACTTTCTTGGAAAGTGTTGTTCCTTTTGGTTATCTCTTCTGCTAGAAGAGTTTCTGAATTGTCTGCTCTCTCTTGTGAGTCTCCTTTTCTGATTTTCCATCAGGATAAAGCTGTTTTGCGGCATTTAAATTTCTTCCTAAGGTTGTGAATTCTAACAACATTAGTAGGGAAATTGTTGTTCCCTCTTTGTGTCTGAATCCTAAGAATTCTCTTGAGAAATCGTTATATTCTTTGGATGTGGTAAGAGCTTTGAAATACTATGTGGAGGCTACCTAGTCTATTTGTTGACTTTTCTGGTTCTAGGAAATTTCGGAAAGCCTCTGCCATTTCTTTGGCATCTTGGTTAAAGCTTTTGATTCACAAGGCTTATATGGAGGTGGGACAATCTCCTCCTCAGAGAATTACAGCTCATTCTACTAAATCAGTTGCCACTTTGTGGGCTTTTAAGAATGAAGCTTCAGTTGATCAGATTTGGATAGCAGCAACTTGGTCTTCTTTGCATACATTTACTAAATTTTACCATTTTATGTATTTGCTTCTTCTGAAGCAGTCTTTGGTAGAAAAGTTCTTCAGGCAACTGCCTCAGTTTGATTCTTCTGTTTATAAGAACTTATTTTGTGGATTTAATTTCTCAGCGGAAATAGCTGTTTTTATTTTATCCCTCCCTCTCTAGTGACTCTTCTGTGGACTTCTACATCTTGGGTATTTTATCCCATACGTCACTAGCTCATGGACTCTTGCCATTTACATGAAAG
The DNA here is from genome assembly GCF_027579735.1 of Bombina bombina. NCBI lineage: Eukaryota > Metazoa > Chordata > Amphibia > Anura > Bombinatoridae > Bombina > Bombina bombina. The sequence continues at coordinate 540,026,749 of NC_069502.1, read as the reverse complement.
AAAACATCATTTATGTAAGAACTTACCTGATAAATTCATTTCTTTCATAATGGCAAGAGTCCATGAGGCCCAACCTGTTTTTGGTGGTTATATTTTTGTGTATAAAAGCACAATATTATTTTCCAGTTCCACTTTTTTGAATGCTTTTTTACTCCTTTTTACACCTCACTACTTGGCTATACATTAAACTGAAGTATATGTGTGGTGGCAGGTGTATTTACAGGCATTTGAGGTTTGGGAAACTTTGCCCCCTCCTGGTAGAAATGTATATCCCATACGTCACTAGCTCATGGATTCTTGCCATTATGAAAGAAATTAATTTATCAGGTAAGTTCTTATATAAATTATGTTTTTTGATGCTATTTATAGATTTGGAGTTATATATATATATATATATATATATATATATATATATATATATATATATATATATATATATATATTACAAATTACTTTTATTGCTTTGTAAATAATCACAGTTTAAAGAAAAACAAATCTTACTAATGACTATATTATTTTAGAAAAGTACTTATGACCAGGGCCAGCTCTGTAGTAGACCAGGTGGGACCATGGGACCCAGCAGCATTTGCCAGGGGTAAATTATATGGAGTATATATTCCAGCTAATAGTGTCCTTTTTGGACTGAAATGTCTGCAAACAACCCTGCACATGACTATACTATTTTATTTAAACACAAAAATATTCATAGTATGGAAACATACAAAGATCTTACCATGATTAGAAATATCAATATATTATATTTCATTGCAACATAACACAGAAACCTTAACACACACCCCAAACAACCACAGTCCTACAATCAATAAGCAGTACAATAATAAATAAAAGTAATATGTCTCTGGGATGAACTCTATAACATTCCTTCACATTTACCTATATTTAAATGATCAAAATTCCCATTGGGCTACACGCTAGAGCAGGATTATAACCATGAGGATACCTACAATGGATCTATTATTGGAAATGTTTCACTTTTGTTTTGTTTGTTAAGACTGTAAGGGATATTTATCAAAGCGTCAATCTTGGTGTATTCGACGGCGTCAATACATTCACCAGACATCGCTGCTGCGGATCCACATACAATGCCCTTATTTATAAAAAAACATCAAAAACCTGCACGCTAAGTATAGCGTGATGAGCAACGGATTGTTGTAAACTAACAGTCATCGATGTCACGGTTATTCGGGTTTTTCTCAACTTTATTTATACCATTTAATTACTGTCCATGAACAAGCACATTTCTCTAAAGCTAATCTTTTATTTTTCATAGCTACATTTATACCTCAACAAACAATATCTCATAGAAAGTTATTTTTATATTTATTTGTTATATGATACTTTCACATAAATTAATGTGTATTTGTATTTCTAGAAGTCATGAAATGCTTTTATCTCATGTTGTTGTTTTTTTTATAAATGATTATTAATGCTAGAATTTGACATATATCTTTGCACATAGTTGTATATATATATATATATATATATATATATATATATATATATATATAAATCAATGTAAATATTTGCATAGGAAATTAGCACATCTAGGCGAGATTCCCCGCTCGCTTTTCCCCAGAATTACCTCATATACAATGTTACCAATGCACAAGAGAATTCTGGGTAAGATATGCAAATTAGATATGCAAATTCTCAGTTTTTTGCTTCAAAATACTGTTTTAACACAGCTATCCTTTTAACAGGATTATTGCAGCAAACTAGAAATCACTCACTAGACAGCCTGTTTCGTTCTTTTTGGAACTCATCAGTAGGAGATAGATTTCTGGTTGCTGCATTGGTGTCACACTGGTATAGGAAATCTAGAATAAAGACACAGTATTTTGAACAGGTCAGGTGAATCACAACTGCTGAGATGGAAGGTGGCAACAAATAGAGAGTGTATGTAGCAAGAAGATACTAAAAACCACAATAGTCACAGGGTGTGTGAAGGCGGCTTTCCTGTATCAGCAGGCTGTAATTAATGTATAGGAGGAGATTCGTTATGTTAACCCTATTGCAGGCTGAATAGAGTGGCTACACTCTAGTCTGTAGTGAAAACATATAACACAGTTCCTCCGGTAAGATGTTAATCAGAATACCCAAATTTATATGAGAGAAATGGTCAGAATGAACTTTCAATAATTAAATGAAGTTTCAGCAGGCTATTGTAAGAAACATGGAGTATCACATATGAGGGTAGGTTTATGCGAAGGGTGGAACTATGTTATAATAAACAAAAGAACACTGACAAGAAGACATATGCATTTTGAGGATATTACAATGGTAAGCGTTATAGTGCTGGCACATATCAAGGCTGAGAGTCAGAGGTAGTAACACTTACAGCGTATTCGGAGGAGCAGGCTAGTGCTGTGGAGCGAGCGAGAGAGCAGCTGGCGTGTGACGTCACCGCGGTTGTTGCGGAGCTCCGTGGAAGTGCTGAGACAGGAGACAGGAGCGGTAGCGTCCAAGGTAATTGTGAGTTAACAATTCTAGTGGTGGTTAGTAAAACACAGGTGCTTCAGAGGAAACTGAAGGTTGCAAGTAAAAAGCAACAGCAGCAAAGTTCGTGAAAAGCTTGAATCCAAAGAAAAAGTTGCTGGCAGCAAATTTGAGTGAGCAGAGTTCAGACAAAACTGGCTAGGCAATTGAAGTGTATATCAATACTAAGCAAAGAATGAGTGAAATAGGTGTGCCTTAAATAGGGTGGAGACAGGTATGTGAAGCAGTGATCCTTAAAGGGACAGTACAACCAAGGATAGTGTATATGGCAGAGATGTATATCCTGACAGGATCCCCCCTTCAAAGAGCGACTCCGGAGCTCAGGGTCCAGGAGAGTCGGGATGCCGTTGATGAAAACGAGACACCAACCTGGGTGCGGAGATGTTAACAGAGGGCTCCCAGGAATCCTCATCAGGTGGGTAACCCTTCCAGCTAACCAGGTACTGTAATGCCCCATTCATCATGCGGGAATCTTTGATGGATCGAACTTCATATTCGATATCAGGGTCGACAGAAACCAGAGGAAGAGAAGAAGATGAGGCGGAACCCCTCACTGCCCGGTAAGGTTTCAGAAGGGAGACATGAAATGTCGGGTGGATTTTCATAGTAGGAGGTAGGGTGAGACGAACAGCATTGGCTTTGACGATATGCGCTATGGGATAAGGACCAACAAAGAGTGGGGATAACTTCTTGCAGGGAGTGTTCATACGTAAATGTTTTGTAGAAAGCCATACCAAGTCACCTACTTCATATTTTGGAGGAGCTGTCCTGCGTCTATCGTAGTACCGTTTGTAGAGCCTCTTTGCGTTTTCAATTGAGGATTCAATACGAGTGAAATTCGAGGAAATGCTTTGGGAAAGCTCAGCGATTGAAGGAGAAGAAGAATCTTGAGTAGGATACAATTGGAATGTTGGATGAAATCCGTAATTTGAGTAGAATGGAGTTTGATTAGTGGTGGCATGTAAGGTGTTGTTATAGCAAAATTCAGCGTATGGTAGCAAGTCCGCCCAAAGATGTTGTTCAGAGGAACAAAAAGACCTTAGGAATTGTTCCAGCCATTGGTTACAGCGTTCGGTCTGTCCATTTGACTGGGGATGGTATGCCGTTGTAAGCCGCCTGTCAATATGGAAGAGTTTGCAGAACTCCGACCAGAGTTTACTGGAGAATTGAGTGCCTCTGTCACTTAAAATGGTCTTTGGCAGGCCATGCAGCTTGATGACATTAGAAATAAGAAGCTGAACAGTTTCTATTGAGGTAGGTAGTTTATGGTACGGGATAAAATGACACATCTTTGTGAAAAGATCCACTACAACCATGATGGTGTTGTTCCTTGAGGAGAGAGGTAGGTCGACTATAAAGTCGAGAGCAATTTCGGACCACGGTGTCTTAGGAGTAGGTAAAGGTAGCAAAAGACCATATGGAGGTTGTTTATTCCTTTTTGATATGGTACAAATGGTGCAGGAGTGGACATGTTGGGATACATCGGCAGTCATATTTGGCCACCAATAACTCCTTTTCGCTAAATCCAGGGTCTTTTTTATACCAGGGTGACCCGCGAGTGGAGAGTCATGTAATGATTCCAGCAGAGGTAGACGGAGTATGTCTATGGGGCAGTCGTATTTTCTATGTGGAGGCAGACTCTCTGCCTCCTTTTTGCTAAAAACATCAGAAAAATCGCTATAAACCTCTGGTATGGGTGGTATGTCCGGAGTGGCAGAAATTTGTAATACTGTACTGGGGAGACAAGTACTTTGGCAGTATGATGAATTGTAAGTAAGTGTGGAATTGAACCAGTCTATCTGGGGGTTGTGTGTATGCAACCATTGCATCCCCAAAACCACCTGAGAGACCGGGCAATTTATTACATCGAAAGAGAGATATTCTCTATGCTGATCATGAGAGACCACAAGTAGGGGTATGGTATGAAATTCAACAGGCCCAGAAGAAATATTTTTTCCATCTATCCCTCTCAAATAAACAGGAGATTGTTTCTGCATCAGTGGTATTTTATTTACAGTGCAAAATTCCTTATCTATATAAGAAGCCGTGGCACCGGAATCAATTATCGCGGTGGCGTGAAGACGAAGTTGTTCCCACTGTAACAGAAGAGGGATTTTTATGTAAGTAACTGAACTCTGTTGAGTAGTACAACAATAAAAGTCTGATAAGGTCTTACCCTTGTTTTGTTTTAGGAGGGAAGGGCAGTCTTTCACAGTGTGTTCGTCAGAGGCACAGTACAGGCATAGATTATTGGAACGACGTCTGAGCTTCTCTTGAGGAGACAGAGGACCTTTGATGAAGGCAATGTCCATGGGTTCAGGGGTGTTTTTGTGTAGGGAAGAGGCATGTGTGGGGTAGGATGCTTTCCTAGGGTTAGAGTCATGCCCAGTCTTTTCTTGGTACCTTTCCCTGAGGCGCCTATCTATTGTAATACTAAGGGACATGAGCTCTTCTAAGGTATCTGGGATGTCTGTGCGAGACAACTCGTCTTTTATTCCCTCAGAGAGGCCGAGTCTGAACTGGTTCCTAAGGGACAGATTGTTCCATTGAGAGTCCTTTGCCCATTTTATAAATTCTGTGATGTAGTCTTCGACTACCCTCTTCTTTTGTTTAAGGCCACGCATGGCGTTTTCAGCTGTAAGCTGTTTGTATGGATCCTCATACAATTGATCCATTGAGACAAAAAAATTATCCAAAGAATTTAATATCTCTTCATTATTCTCAAAGTAAGTGTTTGCCCATGTACGGGGTTCACCTCTAAGGTAAGATATGGTCGTGAGTACTCTAATCCTATCGTTTGGGTAGGTATGAGGTCTTAAAGCAAACATTAACAGGCATGCATTTTTAAACTCTCTGTAGAGAGTCCTGTCTCCATGGAAACAATCTGGAGGACTAACCTGGGGTTCATATATAGGTGTTCTTTTGTCTACTACATCCCTAATGTATGCTTTGAGGTTATCATTCTCCACTTTTAATGCGTTGAGACCATTTGTTAACAAATCTACTCTTTGTGTTAATGCCTGCATGTGAGTGTTAATCTCAGCTGGATCCATAGGTTTTAAAAGGCTTAGTATTCTGTCACACTGGTATAGGAAATCTAGAATAAAGACACAGTATTTTGAACAGGTCAGGTGAATCACAACTGCTGAGATGGAAGGTGGCAACAAATAGAGAGTGTATGTAGCAAGAAGATACTAAAAACCACAATAGTCACAGGGTGTGTGAAGGCGGCTTTCCTGTATCAGCAGGCTGTAATTAATGTATAGGAGGAGATTCGTTATGTTAACCCTATTGCAGGCTGAATAGAGTGGCTACACTCTAGTCTGTAGTGAAAACATATAACACAGTTCCTCCGGTAAGATGTTAATCAGAATACCCAAATTTATATGAGAGAAATGGTCAGAATGAACTTTCAATAATTAAATGAAGTTTCAGCAGGCTATTGTAAGAAACATGGAGTATCACATATGAGGGTAGGTTTATGCGAAGGGTGGAACTATGTTATAATAAACAAAAGAACACTGACAAGAAGACATATGCATTTTGAGGATATTACAATGGTAAGCGTTATAGTGCTGGCACATATCAAGGCTGAGAGTCAGAGGTAGTAACACTTACAGCGTATTCGGAGGAGCAGGCTAGTGCTGTGGAGCGAGCGAGAGAGCAGCTGGCGTGTGACGTCACCACGGTTGTTGCGGAGCTCCGTGGAAGTGCTGAGACAGGAGACAGGAGCGGTAGCGTCCAAGGTAATTGTGAGTTAACAATTCTAGTGGTGGTTAGTAAAACACAGGTGCTTCAGAGGAAACTGAAGGTTGCAAGTAAAAAGCAACAGCAGCAAAGTTCGTGAAAAGCTTGAATCCAAAGAAAAAGTTGCTGGCAGCAAATTTGAGTGAGCAGAGTTCAGACAAAACTGGCTAGGCAATTGAAGTGTATATCAATACTAAGCAAAGAATGAGTGAAATAGGTGTGCCTTAAATAGGGTGGAGACAGGTATGTGAAGCAGTGATCCTTAAAGGGACAGTACAACCAAGGATAGTGTATATGGCAGAGATGTATATCCTGACAATTGGTAAAGCTATTTTCAATGTTAAACCAAAATTCATTAAAATTATGGGGGAGATAAAAAACTGAAATTAAAATCCTCCGTGTCTCAAAATTAAATCCATGTAAATATTTGCATAGGAAATTAGCATATCTAGGCAAGATTCCATGCTCGCTTTTCCCCAGCCAAGAGAATTCTGGGTAAGATATGCAAATTAGATATACAAATTTTCATATCTAAAAAACTGAGAATTTGCATATCTAATTTGCATATCTTACCCAGAATTCTCTTGTGCATTGGTAACATTGTATATGAGGTATTTCTGGGGAAAAGCGAGCGGGGAATCTTGCCTAGATGTGTTAATTTCCTATGCAAATATCTCCCCCCATAATTTTAATGAATTTATATATATATATATATATATATATATATATATATATATATATATATATATATATATATGTGTGTGTGTTATGTCAGAAATCTTTTGCAAACATATTTACATGTCCCTAAATTCCTTTTTTTTTTGTTCTAAACAATGTTGTCGGACATATCTCTGTGTTTATTTATAGCACTATATGCATGTAAATTTATTATTATTCTGAGCAGGAATAATTGTGAATATAACATGTAATCAGGGTATCATATGTATTTATTTGCAATCAACGGATATTTTAAGAGCTGGGACAGTTTTCTCTCTGTACCTGTGTAAACCCTCCTGATTGCAATCTGGTTTTAAAAACCATCCCTACACAGGTGTTATAAAATGGGCTGGCATATAAGATGAGATTTTTTACAGAAAAATAATTTCAAGAGAAGGAAGAAATACACTGAAAATAGCATGACAGTAAAGAGGTGATTTTAATTTCTGCTGTATCTGAATCATGACAGTTTAATGTTAGGTTGGCTATCTCTTTGAGCTATCAGTTTAAGATTATATTGAATAAAACTTCAATTCGAATTTTAAAATCATTGTCTAAATTATTACACTGTGTGTCCTAATGTCAGCATCAATGTTTATCTTTAATACTAATTTCACATATACATACTTCCAAAGTATAATACTAAATGTAACAAATGGCACTTACATGTTCTAATGAGTGATTAATGACTCAAGTAAAGAGCAATTTGATTCGTTAGTGACAGTATAAAATGTATATTTCAATCAGATTGGCTGATGTCAATAATAATGTGATTATGCATTTACCAATAAGTTGTGGAAAACTCTACTACTTTGTGGTTTCTTTATGAGTTTGAGTATTGCATCAAATATGATGCAATATTGAAATCTCTCAACAACCAAGTTGCGACATATTTGGTGAGAAGCGGAGAGTGAAATATTCAAATTATTTTTAATATTGTACATACATACTTTTGTAAATATGTATGTATATATAAATATGTGTGTACATATATATGTATCTATATACATGTAAATATATATGTATCTATGTATATATATATATATATGTAAATATATGTATATACTGTATATATGTATGTGTAAATATATATATATATATATATTATTCTATTCATATTTTGTTTTTTAAATAATGTTATTTCTGATCTTAAAGGGACATCAAACTCATATCAGAAATATTATTATGAAGATATAGAAGACCAGCTCAAGCAACATTACAACCTTTGTACTTTTTTTATTCCACAGATATCCTTTATAGTAAAAATAGCAATAGCAATAGCAAGCCAATCATATGAATCATCTATGTGCAGTCATCAATCAGCAGTTACATAGTGTATCTGCATATGATCTTCATCAAAGGATATTTAAAAAATAAAGAGAAATAAAATATATATAAAATATATATATAAAACCAAATAATTATTTACCACATTGCATGCTATTTATACATCATTCAACATATATTTTGATTTTAATATTTAAATGAATACAGCTACACTATAATTTTGATTAAATACATATTTATTATATATAAATTTAAACTTTTTTTTCTTCACAAACTTAAAACTTTTTATAAAAAAAATCTGTATGGGCTCCTGTATCCCCCGTACTGCAGTGGCGACAATCTGGAGCCCCTCTGCCAGTTGCTTGAAAAAATCTTGCAGGAAGGGCTTAGTCTGTGTCCCCTGATCGCGAGCTATAAAAAGACAAAATAAAATATGTTCTACAAATTCATTATCAAGATACAATGGTTAAAATATAATATTAAGTTTTCTTACATTCTCCTCCAGCCACCTCATCCTCACCCGTTGTTGAAGGCCTCAAGGGTGGCGGTTTGCAAACTAGGTACGCTGCATCGGAATAGACGCGAGAGTACCTGTTAAATGTTTGATAAATTGAGAAAAGGGTCAAATAGAGTCAAATGTGAATTTGAAACATCTGTAATGACGCAAGCATCGATCAGTGTCGGATTGAGATCATAGGAGCGTATATTTCGTCACACATTTCAACATTTGATGATCTTGACGCTTTGATAACTATGCGGATCAATATCGCAACAAATACGATGCGGGATTCAAGCGTATTTTCAGTTGACGCTTTGATAAATATCCCCCTGTGACGATTCAAAGAATTGGCTTTTTACAATCTTTGATCTTGATTGTAATACTTTAATTGTATATTAAAGGGTTTATTATTATGTCATAACAGGCGTTTGTCAAAGAGAGTGACTTCAGTAGCTGCAGTAAGGCCTGCTGTGCCTTTAAGGAGGCCTAGAAGCTCAATTAGTCATGAATGATTGTATACCTTATAAGCTCTCTGCTTGCAGCATGATGCTGCTTTTGTATTGAGTATCACCAAAATTACAAGTTTTGCGCTATACTGAGTGTGGAAATAACGCAAAAAAATTAGTGGTATCGCACTTTCCATAGTGCTGCCATTACAATTTACTTGAAAACCTTCTCTTGTTGTGCGGTATGGTGCAATAGGCTCCATACCGCACAAAACCCAAGGCCTGACTTGATGTGCTCATGCACACTTTCCCCCATAAACATCAATAGGTAGAAAGTGTCAGAAAAAAACTAACACCTGCGATCCCAGAATGGCGATCGCCGTAACGCAACCCCATTGATGTCTATGGGGAAAAGAAAGTTATGTTAAAACCTAAAAACCTAACATAAACCCCTAGGGGCCGATTTATCAAATGTCTGTCCGACATGATCCGCTCAGCATATCATGTCCGACAGATATTACATTTAACATTGCACAAGCAGTTCTGGTGAACTTTTTGTGCAATGCTGCCCCCTGCAGATTCACAACCAAACAGCTGCTAGCAGGGGGTGTCAATCAACCCGATCGTATGAGATCAGGCGGATTGACGTCCACAGCCTCAGAGGCGGCAGACGAGTTAAGGAGCAGCAGTCTTTTTTTTTTTTAAATATATTTTATTTGATTTTCATAATAAATAAGTAACATTGCACCTTTCGGTGCTACACTTACAATATAAACTTAGTGCAATGATAAGAAATGAAACAACATATAAGATATCCATGTAACCCGCTTTTTGGGTTAGGTCATTACCACAATCTTAAAATTACAGAGATCGTCCAGAAATGGAGGCAAATAACAGATGAAGGATGAGGGATAAGGCCGCGCTGCTTCAGAACTGCTGTTTCCGGGGAGCCTGAAGGCTTGTGTGGAAACAGGGGCATCAGAGGCCATTCGGCCCTTGATGAATCGGCCTCCATGTCTAAATACCCCTAATCCACTACCCCAGACATCGCCGACACTAAATAAAGTTAGAAACCCCTAATCCGCCGCTCCCCGACATCGCCGACACTAAATAAAGTTATTAACCCCTAATCCGCCGCTCACCGACATCGCCGATACTAAATAAAATGATTAACCCCTAATCTGCTACCCCCGACATCACTGACACTAAATAAGCCTATTAACCCCTTAACCACTGCCCCCCCACCACTACTAATAAAATAAACCTTTTAACCCCTAAACCACCGCACTCCCACATCGCTACTTATAAAATAAAACTATTAAGTCCTAAACCGTCAGCCCCCCACATCGCTACTAATAAAATAAACCTATTAACTCCTAAACCGCTGATCCCCCCATCAAAACACACTAAATTAAACTATTAACCCCTAAACCTAACACACCCCTAATTTTAAATAATTTACAATATAACTATCTTTAAATAAATAGAAACTTACCTGTGAAACTATAAAGTAACCTAACATTACTATTTAAAAAAAATGAAATTAACGAAGAAAAAAAAATACAAATTAAAAAAATCCTAACACTACGAAAAAAATAAAAAAAATGACATTACAAAAAAATAAAAACTATGGCCTAGATTTGGAGTTTGGCGGTAGCCGTGAAAACCAGCGTTAGAGGCTCCTAACGCTGGTTTTAGGCTAACTCCGGTATTTGGAGTCACTCAAAAAAGGGTCTAACGCTCACTTTTCAGCCGCGACTTTTCCATACCGCAGATCCCCTTACGTAAATTGCGTATCCTATCTTTTCAATGGGATTTTTCTAACTCCGGTGTTTAGAGTCGTGTCTGAAGTGAGCGTTAGAAATCTAACAACAAAACTCCAGCCGCAGAAAAAAGTCAGTAGTTAAGAGCTTTCTGGGCTAACGTCGGTTTATAAAGCTCTTAACTACTGTGCTCTAAAGTACACTAACACCCATAAACTACCTATGTACCCCTAAACTGAGGTCCCCCCACATCGCCACCACTCGATTAAATTTTTTTAACCCCTAATCTGCCGAACGCCACCTACGTTATACTTATGTACCCCTAATCTGCTGCCCCTAACACCGCCGACCCCTGTATTATATTTATTAACCCCTAATCTGCCCCCCACAACGTCGCCGCCAGCTACCTACAATAATTAACCCCTAATCTGCCGACCGCAAAGCGCCGCCACCTACATTATAGCTATGTACCCCTAATCTGCTGCCCCTAACACCGCCGACCCCTATATTATATTTATTAACCCCTAATCTGCCGCCCTCAACGTTGCCTCCACCTGCCTACACTTATTAACCCCTAATCTGCCGAGCGGACCGCACCACTACTATAATAAAGTTATTAACCCCTAATCCGCCTCACTAACCCTATAATAAATAGTATTAACCCCTAATCTGCCCTCCCTAACATCGCCGACACCTAACTTCAATTATTAACCCCTAATCTGCCGACCGGAGCTCACCGCTATTCTAATAAATGTATTAACCCCTAAAGCTAAGTCTAACCCTAACACTAACACCCCCCTAAATTAAATATAATTTTAATCTAACGAAATTAATTAACTCTTATTAAATAAATTATTCCTATTTAAAGATAAATACTTACCTGTAAAATAAATCCTAATATAGCTACAATATAAATTATAATTACATTGTAGCTATTTTAGGATTAATATTTATTTTACAGGCAACTTTGTAATTATTTTAACCATGTACAATAGCTATTAAATAGTTAAGAACTATTTAATAGCTACCTAGTTAAAATAATTACAAAATTACCTGTAAAATAAATCCTAACCTAAGTTACAATTAAACCTAACACTATACTATCATTAAATTAATTAAATAAAATACCTATAATTACCTACAATTAAACCTAACACTACACTATCAATACATTAATTAAATACAATATCTACAAATAACTACAATGAAATAAACTAACTAAAGTACAAAAAATAAAAAAGAACTAAGTTACAAAAAATAAAAAAATATTTACAAACATAAGAAAAATATTACAACAATTTTAAACTAATTACACCGACTCTAAGCCCCCTAATAAAATAACAAAGACCCCCAAAATAAAAAATGCCCTACCCTATTCTAAATTAATAAAGTTCAAAGCTCTTTTACCTTACCAGCCCTGAACAGGGCCCTTTGCGGGGCATGCCCCAAGAAGTTCAGCTCTTTTGCCTGTAAAAAAAAAAACATACAATACCCCCCCCCCAACATTACAACCCACCACCCACATACCCCTAATCTAACCCAAACCCCCATTAAATAAACCTAACACTAAGCCCCTGAAGATCATCCTACCTTGTCTTCACCTCACCAGGTACCACCGATCCGTCCTGGCTCCAAAATCTTCATCCAACCCAAGCGGGGGCTGGCGATCCATCATCCGGTGGCTGAAGAGGTCCAGAAGAGGCTCCAAAGTCTTCATCCTATCCGGGAAGAAGAGGAGATCCGGACCGGCAACCATCTTGATTCAAGCGGCATCTTCTATCTTCATCCGATGACGACCGGCTCCATCCTGAAGACCTCCACCGCGGACCCATCTTCATCCGGCGACGTCCAACTGAAGAATGATGGTTCCTTTAAGGGATGTCATCCAAGATGGCGTCCCTCGAATTCCGATTGGCTGATAGGATTCTATCAGCCAATCGGAATTAAGGTAGGAATATTCTGATTGGCCGTACACTGAAGCTTGAATGCAAGGTAACAGTTTAAAAATGGGGTACTTTGCATGCCTATTGGCTGACAGTTTTAATTCAGCCAATAGGATGAGAGCTACTGAAATCTTATTGGCTGTTCAACCTATAATACAGCGGTAAGGAAATCTTTTTTTGAGTGCAGAATGGATCGATGCGCTACAGGCTAAAATGCTTGTGGTATAGCTATACCGCCACGACTTGTAATACGGGAGACCTGCCATTCTACGCGCCATGGACAATTTTGTATTCTGTATTTGTACACTTTTGCCTTTATGGCTTTCATAAGCATAATGACTTTGTAGCTTGCTATTTGTATTTGCTTATTTATAAAAACTGTTGCTGCTGATTTCTGCTTCTCTGATGTCCTACAGCCTTATTACCATGGATGCCACTGTTCTCTTGAGATCTGCATTGAAGGTATTTATTTTTACAGTATTACATTCTGCTCCCTTCTAAAATGAACTTGTTTCTTTAAAAGGTCTTTATTTTAGTTCTAGTTTCCAACACAAGTATAGTTTTCATTTGGATAGTAAGACCAAACTTTTATAAATGTATATTTTCCTCTGGTATTTAGAATAATTATTTTACAGTTACCAATAGTACTTATTTGTTCTTTTGCTTTGTAGGTGCTGATTAAAGGGACATTATACACTAGATTTTTCTTTGCATAAAGGGTTTGTAGATGATCCATTTATATAGCCTATACAGTTTTTTTGTTTTTTTTAAATGTAAAGTTTTGCTTATTTTTAAATAATATTGTGCTGATTGTCAGACTCCAAACCAAGCCCCAAAGTTTTAGGAGAATACTGATGTATGCCTACTCCAGCTTTCTCATGTTTGTGTAAAGATTCTTTCATATGCAGAGGAAGGGGGAGGGTGGAGGGTCTGCTTTTTAACAGTGTTAAACTGGGAGCTTCTAAGTAAGTTTTTAAACAGTTTTATACTAGATTTTTTAGATCAGTATCTGTGCATATTATTCTTTAGAGTAGTGTATATTACATGCAGTTAAATGACAATTGGTGCATACTGTGCTTTTAAAGTGATAGAGAGAGTTCAGCTACTGAGTTTGTTCTCCATTGTTCTCTTACCCTTACGCCTCCTTGGTAACTGTATTTAATTTGCAGTGTCCCAGTACGGGTTTGTGGCAATTTGGACCTCTCAGCCATTAATTCCAGTTTGTTATATTCTGAAAAAACAGTATTCTGCCTGGCGATGATGAAGATGCAGGCCTGGCCAGGAAACTTTTAGCTTTTTGTTACAATCTTGTTCTGTCTAATAGTTAATAAGACATGATATTACTGTATATTATGTTCACTTTACTTTTATACTTGTAAGGACCTTGCCCTTACCCAAGATGGCTGCTGTAATAGTTGTATTGAGGAAGAGAAATGCCATCTGGGAAGGGGGAGGAGTAGTTAGTGCTGAGGAGATTTCTGAGGTGTTAAGAGAAGTGTGAAGCTTGCACAGACTTTGAGATGGGGGAAGAAAGTTGCTGTTTCCAAGCTGAAAGAAGTTATTCAGACTAATGCATGGATTCCAGAGACAGTTCAGACATTGCTACATGTGGCTGCTGAAGACAGAAGTTGGAACCTTTTATTTGTACTGTGAGTGTCAGCCATTATCTGCTGTTTTAAGATCTCCATAACTTCATGTTAACTAAATGCAAGAGAAAAGATATACTAGTCATATCTGATGTGCTGCAGAGTTGTTGTATATTAAAGAGATAACCCAGAGAATATTCTAGAAGTTATTCTGCTTAAACAGTTTGCATAAATACACTAAATGGATTGCACAGCTGCATTACATAAGGAAGTAACTGAGTGTGATGTGCTGCAGAGTTGTTGTATATTAAAGAGATAACCCAGAGAATATTCTAGAAGTTATTCTGCCTAAACAGTTGCATAAATACACTAAATGGATTGCACAGCTGCATTACATAAGGAAGTAACTGAGTGTGATGTATATTAAAGAGATAACCCAGAGAATATTCTAGAAGTTATTCTGCCTAAACAGTTGCATAAATACACTGAATGGATTGCACAGCTGCATTACATAAGGAAGCAACTGAGTGTGATGTGCTGCAGAGTTGTTGTATATTAAAGAGATAACCCAGAGAATATTCTAGAAGTTATTCTGCCTAAACAGTTTGCATAAATACACTAAATGGATTGCACAGCTGCATTACATAAGGAAGTTACTGAGTGTGATGAATATTAAAGAGATAACCCAGAGAATATTCTAGAAGTTATTCTGCCTAAACAGTTTGCATAAATACAATAAATGGATTGCACAGCTGCATTACATAAGGAAGTAAATGAGTGTGATGTATATTAAAGAGATAACCCAGAGAATATCCTATAAGTTATTCTGCCTGAACAGTTTGCACAAATACACTGACTGGATTTATAAAGCTACATTACATAAGGGCATAACTGTGAGATTTCTGCAGCTGTTTGTAGTAAAAGAGTGACTGACTTTGCAGTATAAGGCAAGTGGATTGCTGAAATTCAGTAATAAGGTAGAGACTTATGTTATTCAGTATTTCTGAGGAGAAGTTTTCTTGAGCACTGCATCGATCACAAGCAGCGCTCTCTAGCTTCGTTCACAAGCAGCAAGGCATAATTACCTCAACTAAATTCTATTAAGTATATGAAACTGTATTGTACAGCACCACCTCAAAGTATTTACAACAACAGTTATGTTATTATTTCATGAGCTCATGAAGGACTTCTGAGTTAAAAAAAAGGTATACTGATGTCATAAGAAGATATTGTGATTAATATTATTATTTGTATTTGTTGCACTGTATGTTATTGGTTAAACACTTTATAATAATCAAAGTAACATTTTATTTGAAGATTTCTTGTGTGGTTATTACTTGTTTTCTTTTTGTACTAAAATCTTATAGGACCCCACACCCTATTATTCTAGGGTGTCCCCTATAGGTGGAGGCACTGCGTCATACAGGCATCCCTTATATACCTGATTTCAACCCCCCTCCTACTCCCACTCTGCGGAGGCTTAGTTCTCATACACGAAACAGGTAGACAGCATTACACTATCACCCACCTCAGGGAAGGTCAGGAAAGGGTGTTACAGATGGAGGCACTGCTGAGATTGAGAGGCGGGGCAAAATCAGAAGAGATGCATCTTTTAAAATTAGAAGAGGTGAGAGAGTGGGCAATGCAGAAAAAGGTACCAATTGAGCAGGCAGTGGCTGTGACTTGGATACCAGTAGGAACCAGTCGAGATAAACTATGTGAGTCACTCCAGAGAGCACTTCAACTAAGAGAGTACCCTAAGATAGTAGCATTCAAAAGAGTACCAGATGACACTTGGGGTAGCATATTAATAGACACCAACCAATGTTTCTTAGAAGTACCCAACCCCTCTGAGCTACAGCTACTAGGGCTACCTTCAGTCAGACTACCCCTCATTTATGCCATAAAATCAGAACTGCATATAGTCAAGGAAAATGAAGTTCAGGGTGTTAGAGGATCTCAAAATGAATCTAATATGGAGTCTAGTCTATCTGAAGTTCTGAAGATGTTGGCTACAAGCATCACAGACAGCTCACATACATACAGTTACCGGAAACTAAAGATATTTTCAGGAAACCTTCCTGTACTCTTAGGAGAGGAGGGTATTGCGGCATGGTGTGATCATGCTAACATGGTGCTGCAAGAAGGGAGTTGCCCAGAGACAGTGAAGCATGTCCGCCTCTTAGAAAGTGTTAGGCCACCAGCACAAGTATTGTTGCAACACCATAGAGAGGTGCACCCTGAAGCTACTGCTGTAGAGTTAATCTCTTTCTTAAAGACCTTATATAGTCTATTTGAAGATCCAGAAGATCTCTTGTATAAGTTTCGGTTACTTAAGCAACGAGAGACAGAGAAGATGTCTGACTTTCTATTAAGATTACATGAGCAGCTTGTATTATTGGTTCAAAAAGGGGTAGTGACCCGACAAGATATGAATAAACGGATGCAAGATCAGTTCCTTCGTGGCATTATACCAGACCACCCAATAGCCATCTTTCTTAGAGCCCGATTGCACTCTCAAGCACCAAAAGAATTGGAGGCCCTTATGCCTATGATAAGGACTCAAGAAGAGGAAATGAGTTTCCACACTGTGCGTAAGTCTGGCGAAGCTTGCATAGGTAAAAGTGAGACTAAAAAAAATTTAGAAGACTCCAGAAATGCAGATTCTTTGTTGAAAGAGCTTATGGAGAATGGACTGCCTGACCAAGTAAAGGCTGAGTTGGAGAGAGCAAAACTACCTGTAAAACTCCAAAATACTACTCGACCAAAAGGGAGTTGTTTCACTTGTGGAGAGAGAGGCCATTTCTCAAAGGATTGCCCCAGCAAAATACATTCATATGCTGGTGATTTTTTGGGAAGCCTTACAGTCCCTCAGAAGAAGGGAATGACTGATATTTCCTTTGATTTATCTGAAGATGATGTAGCTGGGCCAAGGGCTTTTATTGGAGTAAAAGTTTGTAACATTTCTACACAGGCGCTGTTGGACACTGGATCTCAGTGCACCATAATCTATCATAGTTTTTATGATACTTACCTTAAACATCTTAAAATCAAGCCTCCCTCTCAAATTGATTTAAGAGGTGTGGGTGGAAATAGGTGTGCTGTTGATGGAGTTGTCACTGTAGTCATTAGTATAGTCCAGTTACATACTAGTATGATATACCCCATGAAAGTGAAGGCTTTAATCTGCCCAGAAACCTGCAAAGATTCCGAAGCCCCTATAGTTCTAGGGACCAACACAACATATGTACAATCTTTGCTACGGAAATTCATGATGGAGGTTGGGGGGCAAGACATAGACAAGTCATTACACCCAACTTTACGTCAGGAGGTTGAAAAGATATCTTTGAGACAATATGCTGGTCAGTGCTACAACCTTTCTGCCGGAGTGACTTACATTTCCCCAGGAGGGATGAAAGAGTTAAAATGTTTGGTGGTGTACCCTGACGGCAGACCCAAAGAGGACTGTTTTATTCTTGAAACGCCAGATGAAGAAGCAACCAAGCAGGGTTGGATTTTGGTACATGAAATCTTACACAGAAGAAAGGATGGGCCTCCACCACAGTGGCTAAGTGTTAAGGTCCAAAATTTGGCCCCATACCCTGTTGGTATTGATTTTAATCAGACTTTGGGATATCTTTATCCAGTAGTAGACTCATCATTGGCTATTCGTAAATGTTTCTCTCTCTCAAAAACAGAAACAGAAAAACTACAATTTAACTTTGAAGGATCTACAATGCCTAAAGAGGCATGTGAGCGGTTGCAGAAGGCTATGAAGGCCCGTGCAGGAGTTTTTTCTGCCGCAGAAATGGATGTAGGACGTTCAAAACATATGCTTCATACCATTCGCCTAACAGATTCTGCCCCTTTTAGGGAACGCTCTAGGAGATTGTCTCCTCGTGATGTTGAGGATGTTCGTGCCGTTTTGGCTGAGATGGAAAAAGCTGGAATAATTGTTCCTTCTCGCAGTCCATGGGCTTCACCCATTGTAGTGGTTAGAAAGAAGAATGGGTCTATACGTTTGTGCATTGACTATCGGACTCTCAATCGAAGAACTATACCTGACCAATATGACCTACCTCGAATTGAAGAGATTTTACATTGTCTTAATGGCAGCCGCTGGTTCAGTGTTCTGGATCTGAGATCCGGCTATTTTCAGGTAGGGATGACTGAAGAAGACCAAAAGAAGACAGCTTTTATTTGTCCACTAGGATTCAGTTTACACGGATGCCACAAGAGATCTGTGGAGCTCCAGCCACATTCCAAAGGCTAATGGAACGTACTGTGGGAGATATGAATGGACGTGAGTGTCTTGTCTATCTAGATGACCTTATTGTATTCGGTAGTACTTTGGAAGAACATGAGACAAGGTTGCTGAAAGTATTGGATCGTCTTCACGAAGAAGGCCTAAAGTTAAGTCCGGAGAAATGTAGATTTGGGCAATCATCTGTGACCTATGTAGGTCATGTGGTCTCGGCAGAAGGGGTGTCTACAGACCCTGCTAAGGTGGAAGCAGTAACCGCATGGCCACAGCCTAACAACATTGGTGAACTTCGATCATTTCTTGGATTTTGTGGATACTATCGAAGATTTGTGAAAGGATACTCCCAGTTAGCTCGACCCCTAAACGACTTGCTGAAACATAGTGAAGATGATCCTAAAAAGCCACTAAATGCAAAAACTCCTTTGGGAACTTGGTGGACATCAGAGTGCTCCAAAGCGTTTGAGAATTTAAAGAAAAATTTAACTGAGGCACCTGTCTTGGCCTATGCAGATCCCGAGAAACCTTATGTGCTACATATAGATGCTAGCTATGTGGGTTTGGAGGCAGTTTTACACCAAGAGTACCCTGGAGGGTTGAGACCTGTTGTTTATCTAAGTAGGAGTTTGTCTAAGAGTGAACAGAATTATCCAGTCCACAAGATTGAGTTCTTGGCTCTGAAATGGGCAGTAGTGGATAAACTCTTTATGGAGTAGAATTTGAAGTTCGAACAGATAATAATCCACTTACCTACATCTTGACTACAGCAAAGTTGGATGCAACCGGTCATCGGTGGTTGGCTGCACTATCAAATTACACTTTTAAGTTACATTACAAGCCAGGGCCTAAGAATATAGGGGCTGATGCAATGTCCCGACGACCAGGACTACCAGAACAAACAGGTGATTCTCAATGAGAAGAAATTCCTTCACTTGGTGTGAGAGCATTCTGCCAAACCAGTGTCTTCAAAGAAGAAACCTCTGTTTTTTCAGATTTGAGAGCAGTAGATTCATTGGGATGTCATCCACAAGCTCTGCCTGTATATTATTGTAAACCATCTGTAGAGGAATTAGCCAGATGGTCTCGAATACCTCCTGAAGAATTAATAAATGCACAGGAACAAGATCCTTTAATTGGACTACTTCGAAAAGCTGTTCAAACTGATAGCCCACACTTACTGAAGAGAATTCCTAGGGAATGGTATGGTCCACTAAATAGAGAGTGGGATAAGTTTCAAATTCAAGATGGACTTCTGTTTCGAGTATTTAAATACCACAATCATCCAGATCGAAGACAATTGGTGTTACCTGCCAAACTAAGAAAACTTGTTCTGTCATCCTTGCATGATCAGCACGAACATCTTGGGATAGAAAAAACATTTGGCCTCTTGCAGGATAGATGTTATTGGCCAAAGATGAGAGAGTATGTAGAAGACTACATTCATAAATGTTTTAGATGTGTACAGAGGAAAACTCTTCCAACTCGAGCTGCCTCTATGGGTCATCTGAAAAGTGAAGGCCCCATGGATCTTGTTTGCATGGATTTTTTGTGCATTGAGCCAGATTCTCGTGGCATTGGAAATGTTCTTATTGTAACAGATCACTATACCCGTTATGCTCAAGCCTTCCCAACAAAGGACCAGAAGGCTAGAACAGTGGCTAGAGTTCTTTGGGAAAGGTTTTTCATTCATTATGGTCTTCCTAAGAAACTGCATTCTGATCAAGGTAGAGACTTTGAGAGTCGCCTCATTAAAGAAATGATGAATGTTTTGGGAATTAAGAAGACAAGAACTTCTCCCTATCATCCAGAAGGAGATGCTTTGCCTGAGAGGTTTAACAGAACTTTGCTAAATATGTTAGGGACCCTGCCAGAGTCTGAAAAGAGAACTTGGAGTCGTCAAGTAGAAGCACTAGTTCATGCCTACAACTGCACCCGACATGATTCCACAGGTTATTCACCATACTTCCTTATGTTTGGGAGAGAAGCGAGACTACCTATAGATCTCCAGTTAGGGGTGTCATCAGATGAAGTTTCTCATAAGAGTCACTATCAGTATGTCAGGCGATTGCAGGAGAGTTTACAAACAGCTTATAAGTTGGCTGAAGAAGCTACTGCTCGATTAAATGAGGCTAATAAACAACGATATGACAAGAGAATAAAACATCAGGATTTGCAACCAGGAGACCATGTCCTTTTACGGAATTTAGGGATACCAGGCAAGCACAAGTTAGCTCCTAGATGGAGGAATAGTATCTATAGAATAGTCAGACAGTTGCCAGGTCTTCCAGTTTTTCAGATAGCAGATGAAAATGGTGTTGTGAAGACATGGCATCGGAATCATTTGTTGCCTATACCTCAATTCCAGCATGATGTTACATATCATGAGGACCAAGGCCCAAGCATGTCAATTAATAATGAATATAGTATCCCACATGAAGACTCATCAATTCAATCGGACCCTCAAATGAGATCTCCATTGCAAAGAGAGACCTATAATGATGAGCATGCCTCCTCTGTTGCCCCAACCTCTGAATCTGATATGCCATCATTCCCTAATAGTCCTATACCAGATAGGGAATCTCCAAACCCTATACATTATGATAGTAGAAGTCCCTATAGAGAGAAAAGACCAGCAAGAAAGAGACATCCCCCAAAGAAATTGACATATGATACACTAGGAAACCCTGGTTATAATGTTGAACCCTTGTTGCCTTCTCTAACATCTGCTGTATGATGTGTTTTGAAAGATGTATACCCTAACCATAATTTGACTCATGATGAATATGTGATTTTGTTAGTAGACTTGCTAAAGAAAATGTATTGATGTGTTGCTCTTGTACCCCTTGCTGGGGACAGCAAGTTTTTTTTGGGGGGGGGGAGTATGTAAGGACCTTGCCCTTACCCAAGATGGCTGCTGTAATAGTTGTATTGAGGAAGAGAAATGCCATCTGGGAAGGGGGAGGAGTAGTTAGTGCTGAGGAGATTTCTGAGGTGTTAGGAGAAGTGTGAAGCTTGCACAGACTTTGAGATGGGTGAAGAAAGTTGCTGTTTCCAAGCTGAAAGAAGTTATTCAGACTAATGCATGGATTCCAGAGACAGTTCAGACATTGCTACATGTGGCTGCTGAAGACAGAAGTTGGAACCTTTTATTTGTACTGTGAGTGTCAGCCATTATCTGCTGTTTTAAGATCTCCATAACTTCATGTTAACTAAATGCAAGAGAAAAGATATACTAGTCATATCTGATGTGCTGCAGAGTTGTTGTATATTAAAGAGATAACCCAGAGAATATTCTTGAAGTTATTCTGCTTAAACAGTTTGCATAAATACACTAAATGGATTGCACAGCTGCATTACATAAGGAAGTAACTGAGTGTGATGTGCTGCAGAGTTGTTGTATATTAAAGAGATAACCCAGAGAATATTCTAGAAGTTATTCTGCCTAAACAGTTGCATAAATACACTAAATGGATTGCACAGCTGCATTACATAAGGAAGTAACTAAGTGTGATGTATATTAAAGAGATAACCCAGAGAATATTCTAGAAGTTATTCTGCCTAAACAGTTGCATAAATACACTGAATGGATTGCACAGCTGCATTACATAAGGAAGTAACTGAGTGTGATGTGCTGCAGAGTTGTTGTATATTAAAGAGATAACCCAGAGAATATTCTAGAAGTTATACTTCCTAAACAGTTTGCATAAATACACTAAATGGATTGCACAGCTGCATTACATAAGGAAGTTACTGAGTGTGATGTATATTAAAGAGATAACCCAGAGAATATTCTAGAAGTTATTCTGCCTAAACAGTTTGCATAAATACAATAAATGGATTGCACAGCTGCATTACATAAGGAAGTAACTGAGTGTGATGTATATTAAAGAGATAACCCAGAGAATATCCTATAAGTTATTCTGCCTGAACAGTTTGCACAAATACACTGACTGGATTTATAAAGCTACATTACATAAGGGCATAACTGTGAGATTTCTGCAGCTGTTTGTAGTAAAAGAGTGACTGACTTTGCAGTATAAGGCAAGTGGATTGCTGAAATTCAGTAATAAGGTAGAGACTTATGTTATTCAGTATTTCTGAGGAGAAGTTTTCTTGAGCACTGCATCGATCACAAGCAGCGCTCTCTAGCTTCGTTCACAAGCAGCAAGGCATAATTACCTCAACTAAATTCTATTAAGTATACTAAACTGTATTGTACAGCACCACCTCAAAGTATTTACAACAACAGTTATGTTATTATTTCATGAGCTCATGAAGGACTTCTGAGTTAAAAAAAGGTATACTGATGTCATAAGAAGATATTGTGAGTAATATTATTATTTGTATTTGTTGCACTGTATGTTATTGGTTAAACACTTTATAATAATCAAAGTAACATTTTATTTGAAGATTTCTTGTGTGGTTATTACTTGTTTTCTTTTTGTACTAAAATCTTATAGGACCCCACACCCTATTATTCTAGGGTGTCCCCTATAGGTGGAGGCACTGCGTCATACAGGCATCCCTTATATACCTGATTTCAACCCCCCTCCTACTCCCACTCTGCGGAGGCTTAGTTCTCATACACGAAACAGGTAGACAGCATTACACTATCACCCACCTCAGGGAAGGTCATGAAAGGGTGTTACAGACTCAAAATTTATTATCAGTTATTTTCAAACATCAAATTTTTATTTTCACAGCCTCAACTGTTCAGACCCTGGTCCCATACAATGATCATGCTCTTTTAAATGTAAAGTGACTTAAATGATCAATATTTATAGTATACATCTATACAAGTTTATAATGAATACTCTTAAACTAACAACTAAATTCTGTATCCACCAAGGGAAGAGAAAAGAATTTACATGTCTATGTGCCACTAACTCTAACCTTTCTCTGACTTTAAAGGGACATGAAACCCAAACATTTTGTTTCATGATTTAGATAGAACATACAATTTTTTTTTTTATTATTATTTATTTATAACCAACAATGTGTACAGACAAATGAAATCCACCATTTTGTGCCGCACAGGGCCAGGTGTAGCATTGCATTCCAAGAGAAAAAAAAACAAAACACAAACATAGTTCGAGAAGGTGATTTACACCTTCTCCTATCAAATCAATACTACCTTTATATAAAATTACTTGTACACAAAGTTGGGGTTTTTATATTTTGATTGGTAGACAAAAACATATACAACCGACATAAAAAAAAAAAAAAAAAAAAAAGAAAGTTCGACCACTTGGAGAAGAAACTCCTCACCTCTTGATCATTATGTAAATTAGTGTCTAATTGTTCCATGATACACTGTTTCTTCAGACAGTTTTTTATCTCTATGATACTCGGAGTTGCTCTCGACTTCCACTTCTTCAAGATTAAATACCTAGCCACTAGAATTACCAGGGTAACTATTTTAATGTCATCCCTAGGAAGGGCTAAGTCCACTATGGAAAAAACTATATTTAAAGGAGATAATTCCAGGGACATAATGCCCAACAAATTAGTAAGCCAGTATTGAATTTTTGACCAACAGTTTCTAATTCTCGGACAGTACCAAAACATATGGATAAGATTAGCTGCTGGGAGTGAACATTTTGGGCATTTGTAGAAGGTGGTGCTTCGACATTTAGCCCCTTTCTCTGGGGAGAAGTATGTCATATGAAGTAGCTTAACGTGCGCCTCCCGCCAAGTGGCAGAGGGAGCGACACGTGCGATTGCCTGAATAGATGGGGTTACTATAGGGATCTCAGAGGAGTCTTCCTGGAGCATTACCCTCCATTTAGACTGGAGTTTTTCTACCATTATGTCGAGGAGTTTTGGGATATTTCTAGCCGTGTTAGACATGTAAATCAAAACATCATCTGCGTAGAGTGCAATTTGTAATTCTTTTCCCTTTATTTTGAACCCTTCAAGTTGGTGGCGAATTTGTATGGCGAGTGGTTCAATAGCCAAGTCAAAGAGAAGGGGGGAGAGAGGACACCCCTGCCTAGTTCCCCTCCCTAGTCTTATATCTGCAGTCATGTCACCATTAACTAAAATTCTCGTGGATGCATTACTGTATAAGTTATTGAAAAGCCGAAGGAAATTACCTCCAAGTCCAAATTGCTGTAGAGAGAAAGCCAGATGGTCATAGTGTACCGAATCGAACGCTTTTTCGGCGTCGATAGTGATGATCGCCATATCAGAAGTGTCCTCCCCCCAGATCCCTCGAATCCAGCATCCCGCAGTGTTCAATTGACAAAAATACTTCTCTTATTTTGGATGATAGATTTCGCTTCAATAAACAACCGGCCTGATCTTTATGGATAATAATGTTAAGCAAAGGTTGAAGCCTGTGTGCTAAAATGGATGTAAAAAGTTTGTAATCCGAGTTTAAGAGTGCAATGGGTCTATATGACTCCTTTTTGTCTGGGTCTTTCCCTTGTTTTAAAATAAGAGTTGTAAATGAAGCGACAAAATCCTTAGTAGGAGTATTGCCAGAGATATATATGTCATTAAAGAGTGACGTTAAATACCTTGTTATCTCAGGTGCCAATATTTTGTAAAACTCATTCGGGAGTGCATCCGGTCCCGGAGTTTTGTTTAAAGACATTCTTTGGATCATTGTGGAAATTTCTACTTCAGTAAGGGGCGACTGCAACTTTTGAAGCAGATCAGGGGTGAGAGATGGAAAAGCTATTTTGTTCCAAAAGTTTTCTCTCTGAGTGTTATTAGAAGTTTTGGAGGTATACAAGAGCTCATAGTATGCAGCAAATACCCTACAGATTTCTTCGGTAGTATTAAAGTTTTTACTACCTTCTTTAATAGATTTTATTATAGAGGATCCTCTTTCCACCTTAACCAGGTTAGCCAAAAGCTTCCCTGTTTTGTTACCATAATGGTATAATTTAGCTTGTAACCTGAGATCTTTTTGGGTACTTTTATAAAGTAGGAAAGAATCCCTTTCTGTCAATGCTGTGTTATACCTAAACCAGTTATCGGGTGTTTTATATAATATATAGCGGTTATACGCATTTGTGACAGCCCGCAGAACTTAGTTTTCCCTTCTTTTAATTTTTTTAGACCTGGAGATAGTATACGCTAGTATCTCTCCACGGAGGACTGCCTTCGCAGTTTCCCAAAACAGAGCAGGTTGAGAGGTATGTTGTTGGTTGAGAAGCGCGTAATCACGGAATCTAGAAACAAGCCAGTTTTTAAATTTTAAATCAGATGCTAGATATATTGGGGGGAAAAAAGCACGATTCTTATTCCCCGGGAGAATTGAATGAAAATCGAGTGTTATTGGAGCATGATCTGAAATGGTAATAGGTAAAATTTTAGAAGTTACTTTCATTTTACATACTCTTTCATCTGCTAAGAAGAGATCAATTCTCAACAGGGTTTTGTGAGCTTTCGAGTGACAGGTGAAATCCCTCAGATCAGGATTTTGTACCCTCCAAATATCACAAAGTTTCAAATTGCGAAGCAAGTTAGTAAATAATTTAGATTCAAGGTTATCTCTCTTAGTTTTAATTGGAACAAGGTTCTGCCTGAGCCTATCAATCGGGTATTGGGGAGCCATGTTGAAATCACCTCCGAGTATCAGGTACCCTTCTGCAAATGATAGAAGCTTGTTTTGCAGTGTTTCCCAGAAGGGGAGATTAAAAACATTAGGAGCGTATACATTACAAAATGTAAATAACATTTTTGAGATTTTGATTTTTACCATTAGGTATCTTCCCTCCTGATCCATAGCTACTTGAATGACCTCATAGGAGAGTTTCTTCCCCAATAGAATTGCTACCCTGCTTTTTCTTTTCGTGGTAGATGAAAAAAAGACTTCCCTAACCCAGGAAGATTTTAGTTTTAGAACTTCCTCAGGTTTTAAGTGTGTTTCTTGTAGGAAAGCTACATCAGTATTAATCTTTCTTAGATGCACAAGTATTGCCTTCCGTTTAATAGGGGAGGTAAGACCTCCAATGTTCCAGGAAGTTATTTTAACGTTACCCCCCGCCGCCATTTTTTAAGTAAATAAGAGGAGAAAGAGAAAAGGCAGAGGGAAGGAGAGAGAAAGAGAGAAAAAAAAAAAAAGAAAAGAAGAGAAAAAAAAAAGGGAAAGGTATTTTAACCCTATGGTCCCTATTAGCACAAACAACTTGGGAAGGCTTGACCTTACGGCCCCTCCCACATCCATAAGGTATCAATTTTCTCATTGAGATCACCCTGGGTGTTCGTCCCTCTAGTTTTAAATGCTCAGGTCCTTTCAGTTTTTATCCTGAGGAAAGGATTCGGCATGAAATTTCGCTGCATCTCGAGCTTTTTCAAAAAAATGAACATGTCCATCAATAGAGAGTTTCAACCTAGCCGGGTACAGCAGGGTTGCTTGGACACCTTTCTTTATAAAGTTTGTACAAAGTGGGGCTAACTCTCTCCTTTTAGTAGCTGTACCTATGGAATAGTCTTGAAACAGAAAGATTTTTGCCTCGTTTATAAAGATGGGTTGTTGTTTACGAAAGGCCTGAAGTAACATGGCCTTATGTTGGAAATTTAAAATTTTTACAATAATAGGTCTTGGCCGAGTGCTATTTCTATGTCTATCGGCTTGGCCTACCCTATGAACTCTTTCTATGATGATAGGTGGGTGGGGTTCTGGGATCTGCAATAAGTTAAGCAATGTGACAGTAATTAATTTATCTAAATCCTCAAATTGCCTTTCCTCAGGGACCCCTATGATCCTAAGATTATTCCTTCTTGTTCTATCCTCTAAGTCATCAATTTTACTTTGCATTCTTAAGAGGGTAGTATTTGTTGATTCAAGATTATTTTTATAGTTAACAGTCAGATCCTCCAGATCTGAAATTCTCTGTTCAGCCTCAGCGATTCTGCTGGCAAACTGTTTCACTTCGTTGGATAAAGAGGCAATGTCTTGTCTAATTTCCTTTTGCAGTAGGTCAAATTTGGGAGATAATGCTTCTGAGATTTTAGATACTAAAGAATGGATGTCTAACTGCTCTGAGGTGGCTAAAGGGAGCATGGTAGATGGGTGTGTATTGGATGAGGATTCGAGGACAGCTTTGTTCCTTTTTTCTTTTTGTCTCCCTGTCATGGCCAAAGGAGAAGTTTTTGGGTGCCCGTGTAAATATTTGTCCATATATAGTGACGTGCGTTAATGGGTCCTGTGAAAGAATTATACAGATCGTGAAGTGTGGCGTGATAAAGAGGCGGCCGTAAGAGTGGATTATTAAAGTATGTGAGAGGTCCGTTGTATGAAGTGATTATATCTAAATGAAGGAGGAAGTGTGTTCGTGAAAAGAATTAGAGTGAGAATTATCACCCTTTATAACGTGCGAAAGTGAATGTGAAGGGACGTGCAAAAACGTGCAAAGAAAGAAGCGAGAATAATAGAAATTATCCTTTAGACCTTGACAGGAGGACAAAATTAATTTCAGAACCCTAATGCCTGTAAAAAAAGAAAAAAAAGGCACAAGGATGAATTAGTCTGACCAGGGGCTGAGAGCTTCTATATTTTGTGGAATATAAAATACCAGGATATGAACTCTCAAGCCCTGTTATTTACTGATAAAGAAATACCAAGTTCAAATAGGTAGATACGCTAAGAAACACAATTAAGAAAGATTATGTTCCGTTGCACTAATTTCCAGGGGTGACCAATAACATATACCAGGGCGGGAAAGCCCAAATTGGTTCAATTGAAACTTCCACACACAGTTATGCTCCCTACTCCCTCTGCTGCTACCCAAGGAAAGAAGGGCCAATTAGTTAAGCCTGAGGGAGCAAAACCCAATAGTAAGTAAGAAGTGTCTAAGAGATAAGAAAGGTTTATAATATTTAACAATACAGTAATATAGTATTACTAAAAGGGTTATAGCAATTTCTAAAAATGTCTTTGAGAATTTATGGCCTTAAAAGCAATAGACCATTAAGTTTCTAAGAATCTTGATGCCTATAAGGCAGGAACACAGAGGAAGTTTATATAGACCAAGGTGTCTGTTCTATACATATATAGATTCCTCAGTACAGAGATGAATGCTCTTAAAGCCTTTTATGTACCAATGCGAGGGGCCTAGGTTCAAGAGATATATTTACAGAGCCCAATGGGGGTTAGTTCTGAGTTGTTACAGTCAATTCAGGATGTGTGTAGAACACTAAATCAACAGAGGAAACAAGTTATTTAACAATACTGCACCAGGTCTCTTTCACTCCCTCCCCTACTATCTAGGGAGCGAGAGACAATTTTGTTAAGCCTGAGGTAAGAGGGGTAATATCAGATACAATTATCTAAGAAAAAAAAAAAAAAAAAAAAAAAAAGGGATTATGTTCTTTAACAATACAATAAATTTGGATTACCAAACAATTACAGCAGTTAACCTCCTACATTGTTTTCCTTCTCTCTTCCCCCTTTTTCTTTTCCCTTCCCCTCCCCTCCCCCTTCTCTTTTCTAAAGAACTTAACAATTTACCCTCCTAAAGGAGAGAAGACTTGGCAAAATGCAAACATTTTTTAGTTCAATTAACTCCAAACAGAAGTAAATAAAAAAGAAAAAAAAAAGTCCTTTGTCCAGAAATGTGGTTTTCAAAGCATTAACCAATGGAGTATTTCAGTCAAACTGTAGGAGGTTTAAGTAGACAAGCTTAGGTTAACAATGTAACACTTTCGCCTCCTGATACTTTATTGCTAAATCGTTATTTTTAGTTCTGTGATCTTCTCTTCTTTCTTCCCTTTGCCTTCACCCTCCTCGCTCTTATTCCCCTTCTTTTCTCCCTTGTATGGCCAGTTGGTGTCTTCTTAATTGTTCCCCCTTCTCCTCCTATACCTCTCTGGCTTTATATCGAAGTTACAAGCACCAGATAGCTCAGAGTGCAGCTCCTGGGGTATAGCCCCTAATTTGATATTGACAGTTTATGTTTTTTTTTTTTGTTTTTTTTTTTATTTAATAATTTTTATTGAGGGTTAAAGAAACATAGTCATATAGGCACTTTTAAAGAAGGGTTGTACAGTCATTACACTTCACAACAGTAAATCATAACCCAAATTACAAAAAAATTGCTGCTATTACAGGGGTGTAAAATTCGATAATAAAAACAATTATCTAAGTAGTACCTTCATTATATAACAAAAGACAATAAACTCTAACCCACATTTTTTGTGTTACGTTTCTCCTTGTGACTGATGAGGCCACTTTTGGACCTCTAACTAAGCTAGTAAAAGGGATAGTTGGAGAATTACAATCATATGAGGTCACTTTTGGACCTTGATAGACCTTTGTAGCTGCTGATATAACAAATATGTATGAGTATATTTTCGATTAACAGGGGGATAGGGGTACATATTACTATACAGTCTAAACAACTAAACTTGGGAACTGATGTGCTATCTCTCAGTTTCTGAGCCTTACAGAGAAGCTGACAATTGCGCATGCCATCTGATACTTTCTTAGTGAGACCATTTATAGTCTTAATCTACCACTGTATAGGAGACATAGGGGAATAAGGTAATATCAAACAGTCAAGGGAATGCACACATAAGAGAACGATGGTGGGGGGAGGGGAAATGTGCTTGTCAGATGTAAGTCTCAAAGCAACAAGCAAGGAGCTATACAGTTCTAGAGAACAGCAATTGTGATTAAGCAGTTGGAATAGCGTTCAATATAAACTGACAAAGGACCTTTAGGGATGATTTTGCTTAACTTTTAGCCTATTCCTAGGCGTTGAGACACAATCCCCACTATAGTGTTAACAGTCTCAGTTTTCCCCGTGCTCACATATTTGTACTCCTCAAGAGGGGGTTCATGGTGGTTGTGGGATATATCGCTGTGTAGCCAAAGTCCTCTTTGTGTCCCTCTCTGAAGCACCTTCTGATCAGCCGTAACCGTCTGTCTATCAGCAAGGAGTAGCGCATGGAGCCGATTAGCATACATTGCATTATGGTGCTGCCTTAACCTCTCCGAAGTTTTATCTCTTCCACCCTGGGCTTTAATTGCTCCTACTACACTCAGTTCTATCAGGGCACCACTCCGGGACTTGGCCAGGTGAGTTATAGTGAGGGTATATTCAGACAGCGGCTCGGGAGCCACCGGACCGCCATCTAAGCCCTCAAGTGTAAGTTCGGCCGCAAATGTGTCAGTGGAGAGATCTGCGCTGATACAGCCTGCTATGATTGCTTTGGAAGTGGGCGCAACTAGGTGAGGGATCGCCTCTATTGCATTATCAGTAGCTGGTGCTGCATAGTAGAGGATGGCCTCTGCATCGCTTGTATTAGTCAGGTCTGGGGCTGGATAATCCGCTTTCATCGGAGACCCCTATAGTAAGCGGTTAGGAGGTAGGCTAGCTGATTTCGCCTCAGTAGCGTTTGCCAGTGTCCCTGAAACAAATCTGGCGCTCGAGGTTTCTTGGGAGATCGCTTGTGGAGATTTGCCAAGGTTTTCTTCTAATTGAGTAAGGTGGTATTGCAGTAGGTTCTCCAGCTCTCGAAGGATCTGCATATCCATGTTTGCTGAATTAGTGGTTAGCAGTGTCCAAAGGCTCCTTTGCAAGGAGGTATTGAGCAGCCGACAATGTGGGCTGCGCGACAGTGAGTACCCTTAGGAAAGTCACTGGGGGGGTTTTGAGAAGGCCTCAGCCTTTGAAAAGCTCCGGTAACCTTAAGTGCCACACAATCCTAGAGGTAGAAACATCAAATGAGAGCTGAACCCATGATAATCCTGAGTCCAGCGGTTTGAAGCCCCAAAGATGACTTTTTCTGGTAGTATTTAGCTATCTCAGTAGGAAGGTGAGAGCAGCCGACAGTTTTGCGTCCAAAGATGGCCGCCGCCCGGAAATCCCCCAAGTTTATGTTCTTTTTTAAACAAAATACCAATATAATAGAAGGCTTTTAGACCAAAATTAAGGTGTATTGGTGTGTTGGGTTAATAAACTATGCGCTGTGGGGGTAAAAGCTAGGGAGTCTCGAAGAAGTAATCTCACAAACTTCAAAGTGGGGGTAAAATCTGGATTGGATGAGACTCTTAAGCGCTTGTGCTTAATTACCCAATAAGGAAAGATAGTCTTACTATGTAGTTGGATTCAATGAGATCTATTTATTTTTAGAATTATAAATACATACAATAAAATTTAAAACAATAGAAATTGATTCTTAAAACAAATCTAACTGGTTGGCCAACCATACAGTGTGAATAAAATGATATAATATGTTTTCCAATCCCTGTTACTTAGTGTGTTATACAAACATATCTGTATATTTGAATTTTTGAATTTTGGTTTAATTGCAGATATTTTTTATGGATTTGATATAGTGGACTTGTGAAGAAGTATGGTATCCACACAAGTTATGAAAGATAAAGTCTCGTGTTGCAGCACGCCCGCACATACTATCCCCACGGAGGACTTAACAACAGCGCTTTTAACAAAAAGCAATTAACAATTACTCTAACGATCACGGCAGAAAGACTTTATCTTTCATAACTTATACGATTTTTTACTGTATCACTTTATTTTTGTTTCACTTTTATTATTTGTTACTATTGTTGATACCATTGACGCTATTTTAATTATATTGTTGATACCATTGACGCTATTTTAATTATGTATGTTCAGCTTTAAACAAACGAATATGGTAAATATGGTAATTAAGAATTAATATTGCGAATATTCTTTGTGGATACCATACTTCTTCACAAGTCCACTATATCAAATCCATAAAAAATATCTGCAATTAAACCAAAATTCAAAAATTCAAATATACAGATATGTTTGTATAACACACTAAGTAACAGGGATTGGAAAACATATTATATCATTTTATTCACACTGTATGGTTGGCCAACCAGTTAGATTTGTTTTAAGAATCAATTTCTATTGTTTTAAATTTTATTGTATGTATTTATAATTCTAAAAATAAATAGATCTCATTGAATCCAACTACATAGTAAGACTATCTTTCCTTATTGGGTAATTAAGCACAAGCGCTTAAGAGTCTCATCCAATCCAGATTTTAGACCAAAATTAACCCCTCTCTTCCAGCTGAGACATAAAGTTGGACAAGCTCCTGCAGGGCTCACCTTTCGCTGGCTGCTTTCCCCTCTCCACCGGGAAGTATTGGCTGAAGTTTCTAGGAGCAGGAATCTGTGCGGTGCAATTAGCTTACACCGGTCTTTCTCCTCCGCGACTAGGGCCCAGCACGGCACTCACAGCCCCTCCTCCTCTCTCGCAGCACCGGTGGGAGGGGAAGGGGATGTATCAGCTACGGGAGTCAGGGAGGCACTACAGACCAGGCTGTGAAGGGTCCCTCGACGTAGCACCAGTTCAGTGCTCACTCCCTCACAGCACCGGTGGGAGAGGGGGGAGTCTGCAGCAGAAGGAAGAGTCCGGCTCGCTGGCAACAGCAGGGTAAGACGCCGGGTAGTCAGCAGGCGGCAAATCACTGCTATACAGCACAGTCCTCGCCAAGTACAAACAGTAGGTGTAAGTTCGGCTGAGCGGAGATGAACCCTAAGGCCAGGAGGGTAAGTCCAAGAGAGGGGAGGGTGGGAGGGCAGGAACAATAAAAAGATTTTAGGTGAGTGCTGCCTATTGCCAAAGTATTGCGTCTTGTGGCTTAAGTTTGTAGGGGGGAATGAGAAGGTCCACAGGGCGGTATAAAGGGCAACAGCCCGAGGAGGATTTTAAAATGATTTTTAAGTACAGCTTCTCTGAGGGACACAAATAAGCTGATTCAGGTAATGGTGCCAGAACCAATAAGGTTTGTAAGCAAAACAGTGCGATGGAGAGGCACTGTTAGGTTCCCAGAGCGTTATTTCTGTCTGTCCCTGTAGCAGCCCCTATTCTTGGGATAGGGCGCGAAAGAATTACCGCCAGCAGCTGTTGGGACTGGAGCAGGGAGCACAGCATCAATTACGTGCTCCTCCTCCACCGGAAACCCAGGGCATGTCAGAACATACAATTTTAAGCAACTTTCCAGTTTACTTCTATTATCAAATTTGCTTTATTCTCTTGGTATCATTTGTTTAAGGAGCAGCAATGCACTACTGGTTTCTAACTGAACACATAGGTGAGCCAATGACAATCAGTGTATATATATATATATGCAGCCACCAATCAACAGCTAGTACCTAGGTTCTTTGCGGCTCCTGAGCTTACCTAGATAAATCTTTCAGCAAATGATAACAAGAGAAGGAAGCAAATTAAGTAATAGAAGTAAATTGGAAAGTCATTTTAAATCACATGCTCTTTCTGAATCATGAAAGAAAAATATGGGGTTTCATGTCCTTTTAAGCAACAATACTGCACTATACCCTTAATAATACAATCATGAATCAGTCAGTGCTCTTACTGCATTTAACACTATTGTTAGAAATGTATTGGGAAATCCATACTTAAAAGCTGATAAATATATACAATGTTAAATAGT
The DNA here is from genome assembly GCF_027579735.1 of Bombina bombina. Taxonomy (NCBI): domain Eukaryota; kingdom Metazoa; phylum Chordata; class Amphibia; order Anura; family Bombinatoridae; genus Bombina; species Bombina bombina. Next base: position 539,992,572 of record NC_069502.1, on the reverse strand, counting down.
GATCCCTGATGTTGGTGCTATGTTGCAGTGAAATGAAAGCCATATCAAATCGTAGTATAATCCAAAGGGCAAAAGATAACAAGCAATCAACACATAAGTAACATATAAATCGTACTCACTCTGCCTAAATCCAGTAAGGCTCCAGCACTTGTTTCTAGCGTGCAAACCTAACAAGGTACTAAATTGCTTGTGTCACTTCTCTTTGATATGCCCCTTTTTAGAATTCTCTGGATTGATACTCCTGGCACCGACCCTAAAAAACACACTACATTTAACCAATATCATTAACATATAAAATACTTTAATGAAGCATCATTAAAAGTATTTATTGTTTACTAATCAATTAGAAAACATAAAAATGTTTTTTTTTAAAAAAAACATTTAAAAAAATACTTAGTGTATGAGTTAAAGCTTATTTACAATGGAGTGTTCTAGCTAAATAAATTTGAGATGCATAATCAAAGTTTTCCTTATACATCCCAAAATTAATATTAATACCTAAAACGTATATATTTGTTCTAATTATAATATATCATTATAATGGTTTACATTTAGAATTTAGAATAATCTAAATTAGTACTTTCAAGTTAATATAAGAACACTTAGGGCCAGATTACAAGTAGCATACTATTTATCAATTTCGCTAGAAGTAAGCTTTTTTGCATGCGTTGTAAAAGTTGAAAGTAAAAATGTAGCGTGCGAGCGAAACCCAATGCCCACTAAGCAAATATCGTAACAGTGTTAATGTAGAAGTTAATGGAGAGCACAGAAGAAAAAAAACTAACACCTATCGCTCTCACGCTAACCCAACAGGAGTAATGAATATTTCACATTCCAATGTTCTTCATATACAAAACAATGTAATTTTTATTGTAAATATATATTTCTATATGTATTAGTTGGTACCTATACCTGTATTTCTATTCCTAGAGACATATATGTATAGATATCTATTTTACATTAACATTATCAAATATATTTAGAAATATATATTTAAAAAAAATTAAAACATTTTCTATGTAAAGAACATAGGAATGTAAAGTATGCATAACGCATACTTTATATATTCTATGGATATTTATATTCTATAGATTATTTAGTAACAATTTGTAATAATTATTAAAAATTATTACTAAATAATCCATAGAATATATACAGGGAGTGCAGAATTATTAGGCAAGTTGTATTTTTGAGGATTAATTTTATTATTGAACAACAACCATGTTCTCAATGAACCCAAAAAACTCATTAATATCAAAGCTGAATAGTTTTGGAAGTAGTTTTTAGTTTGTTTTTAGTTATAGCTATTTTAGGGGGATATCTGTGTGTGCAGGTGACTATTACTGTGCATAATTATTAGGCAACTTAACAAAAAACAAATATATACCCATTTCAATTATTTATTTTTACCAGTGAAACCAATATAACATCTCAACATTCACAAATATACATTTCTGACATTCAAAAACAAAACAAAAACAAATCAGTGACCAATATAGCCACCTTTCTTTGCAAGGACACTCAAAAGCCTGCCATCCATGGATTCTGTCAGTGTTTTGATCTGTTCACCATCAACATTGCGTGCAGCAGCAACCACAGCCTCCCAGACACTGTTCAGAGAGGTGTACTTTTTTCCCTCCTTGTATATCTCACATTTGATGATGGACCACAGGTTCTCAATGGGGTTCAGATCAGGTGAACAAGGAGGCCATGTCATTAGATTTTCTTCTTTTATACCCTTTCTTGCCAGCCACGCTGTGGAGTACTTGGACGCGTATGATGGAGCATTGTCCTGCATGAAAATCATGTTTTTCTTGAAGGATGCAGACTTCTTCCTGTACCACTGCTTGAAGAAGGTGTCTTCCAGAAACTGGCAGTAGGACTGGGAGTTGAGCTTGACTCCATCCTCAACCCGAAAAGGCCCCACAAGCTCATCTTTGATGATACCAGCCCAAACCAGTACTCCACCTCCACCTTGCTGGCGTCTGAGTCGGACTGGAGCTCTCTGCCCTTTACCAATCCAGCCACGGGCCCATCCATCTGGCCCATCAAGACTCACTCTAATTTTATCAGTCCATAAAACCTTAGAAAAATCAGTCTTGAGATATTTCTTGGCCCAGTCTTGACGTTTCAGCTTGTGTGTCTTGTTCAGTGGTGGTCGTCTTTCAGCCTTTCTTACCTTGGCCATGTCTCTGAGTATTGCACACCTTGTGCTTTTGGGCACTCCAGTGATGTTGCAGCTCTGAAATATGGCCAAACTGGTGGCAAGTGGCATCTTGGCAGCTGCAGCTTGACTTTTCTCAGTTCATGGGCAGTTATTTTGCGCCTTGGTTTTTCCACACGCTTCTTGCGACCCTGTTGACTATTTTGAATGAAACGCTTGATTGTTCGATGATCACGCTTCAGAAGCTTTGCAATTTTAAGAGTGCTGCATCCCTCTGCAAGATATCTCACTATTTTTGACTTTTCTGAGCCTGTCAAGTCCTTCTTTTGACCCATTTTGCCAAAGGAAAGGAAGTTGCCTAATAATTATGCACACCTGATATAGGGTGTTGATGTCATTAGACCACACCCCTTCTCATTACAGAGATGCACATCACCTAATATGCTTAATTGGTAGTAGGCTTTCGAGCCTATACAGCTTGGAGTAAGACAACATGCATAAAGAGGATGATGTGGTCAAAATACTCATTTGCCTAATAATTCTGCACTCCCTGTATATATATATATATATATATATATATATATATATATATATATATATATATTACAGTATGTATAATTTTTAACAATTATTATTAATATATGTAATATTTCAATAACTCACATTAAAGTTAGAAATCTTAATGTGCGCTAACCTGATACCATGTTAGACCTAATTTGCAAACCCTGATGCACGTTATGCATATTTTACATTCCTATCGGCTAGATTAAGAGTTTTGCGTTAAGGTGAAAAAGCAGGGTTATCAGGTCCAAACGCTGCTTTTTACGCCCGCTGGTATTATGAGTCTTGCAGGTTTAGGGGCACCGCACACTTTTTTGGCCTTAACGCAAATCAACTTACGTAAATTTCTTAAAGGTTTTTTTCAATGGGACTTCCATAGCGCCGGTATTATGAGTTTGTCCTGGGAGGCCAAAAAGTGAGCGGTACACCCTCTACCACCAAGATTCCTAACGCATTTTAAAGTCAGTAGTTATGAGTTTCACGCTACAAAGCTGTAGCATAAAACTTATAACTAAAGTGGTAAAAAGTACACTAACACCCATAAACTACCTATTAACCCCTAAACCGAGGCCCTCCCACATAGCAAACACTAAAATAAAATTATTAACCCTTAATCTGCCGCTCCCGACATCGCCGCCACTAGAATAAACATATTAACCCCTAAACCGCCATACTCCCACCTCACAAACACTATTTAATATTATTAACCCCTAATCTGCCGCCCTTAACATCGCCGACACCTACATTATACTTATTAACCCCTAATCTGCCACTCTGGACATCGCCGCCACCTACATTATACCTATTAACCCCTAATCTGCTGCCCCCAACATCTACATTTTATTATTATTATTATCGGTTATTTGTAGAGCGCCAACAGATTCCACAGCTCTGTAAACAGAGGGTAGCACAACAAGACAATTAAAGGGCCCTTCCAAGAGTTGCACTGTTGTAATTATCTCTTAAGAAGGTGATCTACAAACAGCTGGACTTAAGGGAGTTCAGGGGATAGCAATGGAGGAGTGGAACTGGTATAAAGTAAGGTTAGCGTAGGTTGTATGCATCCCTGAACAGTAGAGTCTTTAGGGAGCGCTTCAAGCTGTTAAAACTAGGGGAGAGTCTTGTCGGGCGAGGCAGAGAGTTCCACAAGATGGGAGCCAATCTGGAGAAGTCCTGTAAACGGGAGTGCGATGAGGTAACCAGAGAGGAGGAGAGTAGGAGGTCATGAGCAGAGCGAAGGGGACGGGAGGGAGAGTATCTGGAGACAAGGTCTGAGATATAGGGGGGAGCAGTGCAGTTGAGGGCTTTGTATGTCAGAGTGAGAATTTTGTGTTTGATCCTAGAGGCAAGAGGAAGCCAGTGAAGGGATTGGCAGAGAGGAGCAGCAGATGAAGAGCGACGTGTAGATGAGTCTGGCAGAGGTATTCATTATGGATTGTAAAAGAGCTAGGCGGCAGGTGGGGAGACCAAAGAGGACAGAGTTGCAGTAATCAAGTACATTATACTTATTAACCCCTAATCTGCCATTCCCAACGTTGCTGCCACTATTCTAAATTTATTAACCTTTTAAACCTAAGTCTAACCCTAACACCTGTCAGTATATTTATAAGAATCCTAGCAGTACTTTCCAAATAATATGTTAATATATAGAAGGGTTATAACTGATGTATTTAACAATCTTTCTTTAAACTAAACCCGCAATCAAACATACATTTGCTAAGACAATAAAATTAATCTAAATATTTGAATTCTTTATTATTAGTAAATAACTATGAACACATTTGATATATATATAATTGTAAAGGTCAAAATAGGAGTCAATATTATATGCGTTAAAACAAAAACTATTTAAAATATGCTATGCAAAGCTCATGCAAATTTATCTTTAAAAATCAGCCTTACTCACAATTGAATTTCATTCAGTTAACACAATGAGGCTAAATATAAACCACTAAACATTCAGACTGGCACGATTCTAAACAGTGCTTAAAAAGATTGGAACAATTCTTAATTGCTTATAATTAAGACCAATTCTAAGATAACTATATATATATTCTATATTTTACACAGATGAATTATTTAGCATGCAAGATACAAGTATGGCCCACTTTGTTTTATAGTTTCACTGTGTCCCACGCAACCAGTTTCAGTCAGTTACAAATTCAGCAGCCAGTGTCCTTTTCCCTCTCCTGCATACAACTTTATTGTATAATCATATGTGTGGAATATGGGCGGCCCTTCGAAACCTTGTCCCTGCTATTGGTTCACCTTGTGAGTGTGCGTTGCTAAGGAGATGCATCCTTGCAACAACCAATCATCTCCTGGCTGCAATACCTGCATCTGTCCATCGGGGGCCACATGACACACAAAACAAATGCACCTAGCCATTTCTAAACATTTGAGATTATTTCTTTAAAATATGTAATAACTACCATAATTTTCTTCATATTAATAAGTTCGCAATACCAATAACAGACGGGTAAGATCACATTACCTCTCTGGTCATTTTGATATGAAACATGTGTCTAACATTATTTATATTGAATAATTTATATTGCTAACTATTCAATTTTTCGTATTAAACATATTATATTTTACTGCATTAGTAAATTTCTTTTGTTAACATTTATATTTTATTTAGCCTAACAGAAAATATTTATTTCAATATCAGATGTCAATATTTCATAGTCATATCACATCAAAGTAACTTCCATATATCCATCTCACTATATTTCAAGGGATGTTTTTAAAACTTTATAAACATTTATTTCCCATTCATATGATATGACCTATTTCATCCCATGTATCTTCCTGTGTGTGTCATCTCTTAGTTCCACCTGGAAAACAGGAAAGCATGTTATATATACATATATGGGTTATTTGAATTATTTTAAACATACATGGAAAACTGGCATTGTTCCCTTTGCAAAATGTATTTAATTCTATTTGAGTCACCTTCCCCCCAGCTGTGTGTCTGCAGCACATGTCTTACTTTGAATCCACAAAGATTTAGGTGACAAATTCCAGAGGGCCCTTGAACACATTCTTTTCTCTCATCACCAAATGTCTTGGAGTTATAAAACTCTGCATATATAGTCAAATGAATAGGGTCAGTGAGTTATAGTTCCTTTAGGAAAATTTGCTTGTGTGCTTACACAGCAGGAGGTTGTGCTTCAAAAGCTATGCTGATTTTCAATCCTGATAAACGTGCATTCACCTAGCCAAAATCAACTTGTAGGGGGTTTTGAGTTAAATCCTGACATCAGAATTTCTATTCTACAGCACATCTGATAAAATAGACAGCTTTATATATACACACATCCTTTTCATATTATTTTCATTTATGTATATATATATATATATATATATATATATATATATATATATATATATATATATATATATATATATATGTCATTGACCTGTACCCTGACATAATTCCCCCTTTCAAATTCAAATATATGTAGGACACATGTGTTTGAATTGGATCAAAGTCAGTGGTACTCAGTGAGGATGTTGGCCATATACATCATAGACAGTCTCTTATGTAGAAAGTTTGTTATTTTGAGCCTTCATGTTTATCAGTTAGGCATCTTTAAACTACAGTATGTATTTAGTTCATTTGGGGATATGACACTTCATTCTCCCTCTATGACTTGTAGTTGGGATCTGGGATGACATGCCCGCAATAGATTGATATGGACCCATTTATCTATGAAACTTTCATTTTTGGGGATCCGTATCTTATAGGCCACTGGAGATATTTTGTCAGTAATGACAAAGGGACCTTTCCATGAGGGAAGAAATTTCTTCTCCCTAACCTGATCTCTTCCAAAGTTATAAAGATAAACTTTATCATTTATTTCATATTCCTTTTTGGACGTTTTGAGATCATAATAGGTTTTAGTGGCAGTTGCGGCTCTTTTTAAATTCCTTTGAGCAAATGCAAAGGCATATTGCAGGTGCTTTCTTAGGTTCTCCACATATTGATGTGTATTGGCAGCGTTTATCAAGTTTTGGTCTGATGTACGGTACAGCAGATGCTGAGGTAGAACCATTCTTCTACCAGTCATCAGTTCAAAAGGTGACATCTTGGTCGCACTACTTGGAGTTGCTCTTAATGCCATTAAGACTAGAGGTAGTTTTACATCCCAGTCTTTACCCGTTTCACTCACAAACTTTTTGAGGATTTTAACAATGGTCTGGTTGTAACGCTCTACATCACCACTTGAAGCAGCTCTATAAGCAATATGGAGCTTTCTTTTAACCCCTAGTATCTTCCACATTTTGGTCATCACTTCGCTAGTGAAGTGGGTCCCCCGATCTGACTCGATTCTTTGGGGCAAACCAAATCTGGAAAATACATGGTTGATGAGCAACGCTGCACATGTTTCAGCACTATTGTTAGGTGCACTAATGCACTCTACCCATTTAGTGAACAGGCATGTCACTGTTAACATGTATGTGTTACCTCTTGATGACCTTGTTACTGGACCAATAAAATCAATTTGTATATCTGACCATGGCATTACCATCCCCCTTTTCTGCAATGGCGCTCTATGCGTTGGTGCCGTGGGTTGGAACTATGGACAGATTAAACAACCTTGACAGTAGGTTTGAACATCTTTCAACATGTGTGGCCAAAAAGCGTAGTCACGCAATATTTCGTAAGTGAGTTTGGCACCATGATGACCAGATGTGGGAGCATCATGGGCATGTTGAAGCATTAGACCTCTGAACTTGGTGGGTACTACCCATTGCTGAATGCCAGTTTTGGAGGTTCTAATCAACAAACCATCCTGTAACTTGAATTGTGTTCTGGATTTCATTAAGATTCTAAGATCTTCTTTGCCAATACAATCATCTTTTGAGATGGGGTTGCCTTCAGGATCTTCTATGTGTTTATAGAAGATGCCTACAATGAGGTCTTCTTTTTGACTAGTGATCAGGTCCTCACTAGGAGAATCCTGACTCCATTGTACCAGGTTAGGCTCACTCTGTCGTTTGGTCTGGTTTCTGGTAATGGCTTCTACCTGAATTGCACCCATTAAATGGTCAATATTAAGGAGTTCTCCAGTTATGGCTCCTTGTTTGGCTAATGAATCTGTAAGGTCATTGCCTTCCTTATCCAGACCTAGAACCCTGGAATGACCCTTGGTCTTTTTCCAGTGTATGGTTAAATCATTGGATACTACCAGATTATCAATCTTGCAGAACAACTTGCCATGCTTGACTGGTTTGTTATTGCTTTTCTGCATGCCATTTCTTTTCCAAGTTGGCAGGTATTCAACAAAACTGTCACGCACATAATTTGAGTCAGTTATGATCACAAATTCCCGAATACCATGTTCAATAGCCATTTCAATGGTTTTGAAAACAGCAGTTAGTTCTACAACTTGACTGGATCTTGGTCCAATGTTGAAACCTATAGATATATTTGGGAATCCATTTGCCCAAGTTATACCAATGCCAGCTAACAACTAATCTGCACTCATTATCAATAGTGACATGGTAAGAATAACCATCAACATACACCCAAGGTAATGTTTGACAATGGTCCTCATTGTACATTTTATATGGGGAAAGCAATTGTTCCTCCAGAAAATCGTCTTCTGATAATTCTTCCCCGGGATCTCTAGCAGTACAATCATGGAGCTCAGCAAGCCCCTGTGTGACTGGATTCTTTTTATTCTGCTTGTAGCAAATTTCTAATGGCCAGCCTTGTAAGGAAAGAGTCCACACCGTTATGCGGCTATTTGACAAATTCCCATCTCTTATTCTTTCACTTTGCAAATATAGCAAAGGCTAGTGGGCCGTTTCTACAATAATTTTCTCGCCCTGTATGTAGCTGCGGAAATTTTGTAGAGCCCATACAGTAGATAAGAGGGCTTTTTCGCAATTGCTAAATTTTATTTCTACTGGGGATAGATTTTTGCTTGCATAAGCAATGGCTTTGTTCAAAGTATCATGCTTTTGGTATAAAACAGCACTCATGCTTACATCTGTATAACCTGTTTCTAAGAAGAAAGGTTTACCTCCCTCAGAGTATGCTAGGCAAGGTGCTTGAGTGAGTTTTCTCTTCAGTTCTCTGATGGCTGTCTCTTGAGACTCACTCAAGTGCCATTTCACATCTTTCTTTAGAAGAAGTAGTAGTGGTTTAGCTAATTCCGCATAATTATCAATGAATTTGCGAGAATAATTCGTCATACCCAGAAATTATCTCAATTCCTTTAAGTTAGTTGGGTTTTTAGAATTCACTATAGCTTCCACCTTTTTCTTCTGGGGATTTAATCCTTCAGAAGTAACTTCATGTCCCAAGAAGTTTACACGAGTGCGGCACCATTGAGCTTTTTGTAGGGATAATTTGACCCTTTTAAGTTGGCTGAGGACGTGTTTAAGCTCTGCGATGTGTTTTTCAAAGTCTTTGCTTTTGATTAAAACATCATCAACATAAGATAAGGTCCCAATTTCCAGTGCATCAGGCATAGCCTTATGCATGAATACAGCAAATTCATGTCCAGAATTTATGTATCCAAATGGAAGTCTCTGGAATGCATATTGGACCTTTTGGAAAGAGAATGCCAGCTTATATTGGTCCTCTTCATGTACCTTGATGGTCCAATATCCCTGTGCACAATCAATGGCAGTGAATATTTTGGATCCCTGCATCTGCACTAGGCACTGGTCAATGTATGGTACAGGCCAACCAGACATGTACACTTGTTTGTTTAGCTGTCTTAAATCAGCACACAAACGCCATTGTCCATTGGGCTTAAGGACACTTAGAATAGGATTATTATAAGAGCTGTGCACCTGTCGTATGATACCCCTTTCTTCCAAGTTCCTTATGATTTCTGCGAGAGAATCATATGAGGCTAAAGGAAGTCTGTATTGTTTAACAAAGACAGGTGGTGCATTGGGATCTGTTTGTATTCTTGCAATGTGCAAGTCTGTAGTACCACAATCGTAAGAATCCCTAGCGAAAATATCCTTGTACTCCATCAGGAGTTCTCGCAGCTGTTGGCGTTCATCATCGCTGGAACAGCTATTAGCTAAGGATATTTGCTCTTCGACTATTTGCTGAAATCCTGGAAAGATTTCAGGCTGTCCTATTTAATAGGCTTCTTCCAACCTAGAGGTGAGATCCCCTTGATTATAATTTACAATGCTCCCATGACTCTGGGTATTGGGGTAATCTTGCTGTTTGATTGGCTGATCAAACACTAGAGAGGCTTCTTCAATTTTACAGATGCCTTCCTCTGAGCTGAAGGGATAAATAGACTGAACATTAAATAGACCCTCTGGCATAGATGCAAAGGATTGTTCTATTAACTGTTCTTCAGTTAGGTATCCTTCAGGTATTAGCCCAATTACATTATTCTGGAATCCAAAAGTGTAATAACTTGATTCCAGTGCATACCCTATGGTATTTCCCTTGGATAATGTTATATCCTGTGGGGTCATGTTATGTACAATAATATGTATTGGAACAGTTCCAATATTCACCATAGGAGTGTAGGTTACTGTGACACCCAGATTTTGTATTCTATGGGAGAGACAAATCAGTGTTTCAGAAGTTTTTAATTTCTGACCTCTCTTTACCTGTAAGGGTAAAAGAAATTTATCAGCCCCAGCAGGAATTATAACATCGCTAGATACCTGCATATTCACAGCATATGGCAATTGCTGGTTTGATTTCAGGGCTGCATTTTCATCCTGAAATACTTCAGGGTCCCCCTTTAACCTGCTCCAGAGGCAAGAATTAATCAAATCCATTTGTATGGCATATCTATGTAAGATATCATTTCCAATGTATATTTGATTATGGGGAGTATATAAAACTAAAAACAGGTGCTTCATTGACTTATTACCAATAGAGATAGATAATAAGCACTTAGCTGTGATGTTATAGCTTTCAGACCTGTTATCCAGGTTGCTGACACTGTCGTCTTGGGGAGAAAGATATTTAATCACTTTAGGTTCATCTATCTGCGCTAATAAACCTTTGCTTATATAGCTAGCTTCCTGTTTCAAGTTTATTTTAGCATACTTGGTTTTACCAAGGTCATGCACTTGTATAGGGATAAAGAGATCCTCTTTAACTCTCTCAATCCCTGTGAGGTATTGAGCGTGGCCTCCCCCTTAGGGATTTTATGATCCCCCTTGTGGAGTTATATGGTTAATACATCGCCCTCTAGGGAAATATTCGCTATCTTTCCAGGCGAAATTTTAAAAGTATTACCATCAGAGCCACTTAAAGGAGTCTGCTCATCTTTTTGTAGAATAGTGATTTCAGGTACAGAATTATTCCTGAAATGAATCTCCACAGCATCTGGTTTCTCTTCCACCACATGACAGCTATGTCGGGTGCGAGATATACCAGATTTTTCATAATTTATAGGCCTTTTAACTTGTGACCAAATTACATTATTTATGCAATCAATTATGGTGCTTAATCGCTTCAGGAGATAACTACCAATAATTAAACGATCAGTAGGCAGATCCACTATAATGACAGGGTGTCTTATGACCCTGTTCCCCAATTTAAATTTTAACCAGGCCGTACCGTAGACTTTTAGAGAATCACCCCCAACTCCTATTAGAGAACCATCAAATTCTCTTATTTTAGGTTTGTGGGGTGTTAGCTCATTTAGCTGTGTGTAGTACCTGTGGGATAAGATAGTTGCCTGAGATCCGGTGTCAATTAATCCCATGATAGGGTTGGAGACTGAATCTTGCAGCTCAACTAATACATAATACCTTCCTGCATTTTCTACCATTTCACAAATAAAGTTGGCGTTATACATCTGTGGGCTTCGCCACGTGTTACCTGAATTCGCCATGTTTTCCGATACAGAGGAAACTTCATACCTACCTGTTTCCTCTATGACAGGGTCGGCTGGATTCTTTTGTACTGCATCTGTGGAAATAAGGTTAAGAGAGTGCTGCAAAGGAAGGGATCTGTTAATATTTCCCGGATGAGGTTGCTTGTCATAATGGCTAAATCGTCCGTTTCCGGTCTGTGGGGAGAGAACATGATTAGTATCATTGATATTTATTATTACATTTTGTATATCTCTCCCCTCCCCTTCAGGTGATACTGCAGTGTTTATGATTGTGCCTGTGATCCACTGCTGACCACTGGCTGTACCCCTAAAAAAGTATTGTTTGGTTGCTGAGCCGTAATTTTTTTACTCATATTAGCGACTTGTTCGCTCAACCGAATTAGCTGGGTACTAAGCTGATCTACTTGATTGTACAAGTTACCCCTACTCCTGGGCCTATCTCTTGATGCCCCATAATAATGATTCTTGGACCATTGGTTCCCCTCAGAATTAGAGCTACTATTTCTATCCTGGCGTGGTTGCCCCTGGGTTCAATTTGTTCTGCATTATTATTTTGGGGAGCATTATTTACTTGGGGTGTCTGGTTATCCTGAGAATACCTTCACCGTCTATTGTATCTACCTTTGTGGGGGTACCCATTATTCTGTGGGTATTCTCTTTCAGCGTAATTATTCGCCTGAGTATGTCCCCCGCTTTGACTGTAGTCTCTCTGTGCCTCATCCCGTGTTGGGGGAGGGGTAGACTTAAACCTCTGTGGAGATGGCCCGTTTTCTCTGGCCACTTCTGCATAGGTTTTCTTTTTAGACTCCAAATTTAGGGGTTCAGGTGACACCCTAGTTTCGGCCACTATTTTAGGATTGGGCTTCTTCTCCCTTTTATCCCCCTGTTCACTGGACTGCTGAATAGAGTATAATTTCGTACTCTCTTTGATCAGCCATTCCAATGAACAGTTCTCCTCAAAATCTCTAGCTAAGTTGATTTTGATGGGTGTGGGTAGCGCTTCAAAAAATATATTCACAAACTCTGAACCTTCAAATACAGGATCATCTTCAGCCATGCTGTACGCATTCTTCAATATAGAAACGAATTCGATTGGACTTTGATTCGCACTACATTTTAAACCATATACAGCTATTCTCGCTGCCGTTTTAGTGCGATGTTGTCCGAATTCTTTTCTGCATTGTCATTTGGTTTCACTCCAGGAACGAATATTCATATCCTTTAGTGAAGCAAAAAATTTGTGATGCTTACTTTCAAATACCCAGTGTAGAAATTCAATTTTTAACTGCTCACTTGTAACACTCATTATAGATAATGCGTTTTCAAAGGCCTCTAAGTGGACAATTATGGAAGTGGCCCCCCCTTTAGAAAATGGGCGTACTGTATTCTTTAGGAATTTAATTATTGTGGGGTGTCATACACTTTATTTGGTACATCACTGGATCTTACTGGGGACTTATTGTTTGAGCTAGAGTGCCTTTCATCTGAAGCGTAATAATTTTTTGGTCCCCCAGAGTTATGTAGTTGCCTAGGGGAAAAAGTTACCTCTGGGCCTGAATTAGGGCTATAGTTTGGGTATCTTTGTCTATCCTCCCACCTGGGATCTTGAAATTCATTTCTGTCCCAGTCCTTATAGCTGCTAATTTGTCTCAGTAATTTATTTATTGCCTGCTCGTATGCTTTTTCAGCCTCATGATATCTAGCTTTTAAAGTTTTATTTTCATCTTGGCATTTTTTATATTCTTCTTCGAAAGCTTTAAAATCAGCCATTAATTCCTAATTATATTTATCTAAGTCAGAAGCCTTTTGGCTAGCATGGAAAACCTCTGTCTATGCCTGAATAAAGGCATCTTGAAATTCTCGTAATGAATTATTTTCATCCCTTAGCCACCCTAATTGTCTGTTCTGTCCTGCCATTTGGTTAGACATTTCACAGCTCAAATACATTAGGATCGGCAAAGTTTCAAAAATTAATTCATCATGCCCCCTAAGTTCCGTGCATCTATTAAGTTGCAGTAACATTTGGTATAATTCCCCATCTTCAAACCACATATCTTTAACTAAATCTTTGGCCTTATTTTTACACTCATTAATATACCTGGAGACATCGTCCCCAATATCAAGTCTAGTCATGATGTGATTCATGGCGTCTAATTTGAGCGTTTTTTTTCTGAATCACTTCATTGACGGAGGACCTTGGGGAGGACACAATTTCATCTTGCATAGAAATGCTAGCATTACTTTTTGCTGAAAACATCGTTATTTTAGTGTTGTACTTAATAAGATAAAACGCTAATACAATTTTGACCAATAAGAGAGAGAAATAAAAATTAGATCTTCAAAATATCAATATCAATTTTGAAATATGACAAAATTAATATTTTTATGAATCTTGAAATATGAAAAATTTATATTTTTATGAATTTTGAAATATGAGAAATTAATATTTTTATGAATCTTGAAATATGAAAAATTTATATTTTTATGAATTTTGAAATATGAAAAATTTATATTTTTATTAATTTTTCCAAAAAATTAATTTTTAATAATAATTCAAAATATTAATATTAATCTTGACACGAAAATCAATATTTCAATTTAAAAAAAAAAAACTTTTATATTTTGAAAATATCAATTCGAAATATGAAAAAAAATTCTCTCTTCTATAATAATTTCTATTTACCACAAATATACTATATCAATATGATAATTATTTATAATATCTCACGCAATGCCTCCATATAATATGTCAGTATATTTATAAGAATCCTAGCAGTACTTTCCAAATAATATGTTAATATATAGCAGGGTTATAACTGATGTATTTAACAATCTTTCTTTAAACTAAACCCGCAATCAAACATACCTTTGCTAAGACAATAAAATTAATCTAAATATCTGTATTCTTTATTATTAGTAAATAACTATGAACACATTTTATATATATATAATTGTAAAGGTCAAAATAGGAGTCAATATTATATGCGTTAAAACAAAAACTATTTAAAATATGCTATGCAAAGCTCATGCAAATTTATCTTTAAAAATCAGCCTTACTCACAATTGAATTTCATTCAGTTTACACAATCAGGCTAAATATAAACCACTAAACATTCAGACTGGCACGATTCTAAACAGTGCTTAAAATGATTGGAACAATTCTTAATTGCTTATAATTAAGACCAATTCTAAGATAACTATATATATATCCTATATTTTACACAGATGAATTATTTAGCATGCAAGATACAAACTAAGCCTTATATCAGATTATGAGCACAGTTAAAATACTGAGTGCTCTTAAATTTAATTGCTATAGCAATCTCTTAATACATTACCAAAATGATATTCAGCTTCAATACTTGTCCCACCTCTATAAAATAAGTGTAATTGCAATGGAAAAGGAGAAGTATGGCCCACTTTGTTTTATAGTTTGACTGTGTCCCACGCAAACAGTTTCAGTCAGTTACAAACTCAGCAGCCAGTGTCCTTTTCCCTCTCCTGCATACAACTTTATTGTGTAATCATAGATGTGGAATATGGGCGGCCCTTCGAAACCTTGTCCCTGCTATTGGTTCACCTTGTGAGTGTGCGTTGCTAAGGAGATGCATCCTTGCAACAACCAATCATCTCCTGGCTGCAATACCTGCATCTGTCCATCGGGGGCCACATGACACACAAAACAAATACACCTAGCCATTTCTAAACATTTGAGATTATTTCTTTAAAATATGTAATAACTACCATAATTTTCTTCATATTAATAAGTTCGCAATACCAATCACAGGCGGGTAAGATCACATTACCTCTCTGATCATTTTGATATGAAACATGTGTCTAACATTATTTATATTGAATAATTTATATTGCTAACTATTCAATTTTTCGTATTAAACATATTATATTTTACTGCATTAGTAAATATCTTTTGTTAACATTTATATTTTATTTAGCCTAACAGAAAATATTTATTTCAATATCAGATGTCAATATTTCATAGTCATATCACATCAAAGTAACTTCCATATATCCATCTCACTATATTTCAAGGGATGTTTTTAAAACTTTATAAACATTTATTTCACATTCATATGATATGACTTATTTCATCCCATGTATTGTCCTGTGTGTGTCATCTCTCAGTTCCACCTGGAAAACAGGAAAGCATGTTATATATACATATATGGGTTATTTGAATTATTTTAAACATACATGGAAAACTGGCATTATTCCCTTTGCAAAATGTATTTAATTCTATTTGAGTCACCTTCCCCCCAGCTGTGTGTCTGCAGCACATGTCTTACTTTGAATCCACAAAGATTTAGGTGACAAATTCCAGAGGGCCCTTGAACACATTATTTTCTCTCATCACCAAATGTCTTGGAGTTATAAAACTCTGCATATATAGTCAAATGAATAGGGTCAGTGAGTTATAGTTCCTTTAGGAAAATTTGTTTGTGTGCTTACACAGCAGGAGGTTGTGCTTCAAAAGCTATGCTGATTTTCAATCCTGATAAATGTGCATTCACCTAGCCAAAATCAACTTGTAGGGGGTTTTGAGTTAAATCCTGACATCAGAATTTCTATTCTACAGCACATCTGATAAAATAGACAGCTTTATATATACACACATCCTTTTCATATTATTTTCATTTATGTATATATATTAAAGTATTAAA
The DNA here is from genome assembly GCF_027579735.1 of Bombina bombina. Lineage (NCBI taxonomy): Eukaryota > Metazoa > Chordata > Amphibia > Anura > Bombinatoridae > Bombina > Bombina bombina. The sequence continues at coordinate 539,976,322 of NC_069502.1, read as the reverse complement.
GTAGGTTACCAGCGCTCAGTTGGTCAACAAACCAATAGGTGAATGTAGTGATATACTTAAGAAAACGTTTGTAAGTGTCCTACCTAAGAGATGTGTAGATCTGGGATGTGTATGTTCCCTGAACTACTCTTAATAGACTAGGTTGGTGTAGGTATTGAGCTGCGTGAATGTATACAATTCAGTGTACCCCTGACACTGATAGAAAAATTACATACAAGAGAAATGTTGAAAATTATTCAGCGCTACAAATACTGGAAAAATATGATGTTATATCAACTGTACGTGAGAAATGTCTCTCAAGTGGAGTAGATAGGTGACCTTAATCTCACAAAGGTAGTCCAAGTAGTAAATACAGAAAGGTAGGTGGATCTTGAAAAATTAAAGATGTTGTTTTGTTTGTGAGCACTAGTAATCAATGATAAGTTATTACAGTTTCTGGAACACAAGTACTGGAAGACAAGTGGTATGCCCTTACCAGAGGAAACCTCAATCATATGAGGTAATGTCTGCGTGTCTGTTATATCTCTCTCCGGTCTGTCTTTGTGGTCTTTCTTGTGTTAAAAGATGTCCTGATCTTTTATTTCATGCCGGCTTGTGTATGGTACTTTCAACCTTGGAGTTTCCTGGTCTCCGGTATTGCTGGCTTGGTGTCTCTCCGCAGTATGGTAGTGCAGTCTGGATCTTGGCTCTCACCATGTAAGATGGTATATGACAAAGAAAGAAAAAGAGTACATAGTGTAATACTGTGTAAAATAAAAATTTATTAAATACAAGGCAGGATTAGGAAATGCACTCACATTTATTAACCTCAATCTATATGAGGTAAGTAATGGTGTGTAAATATATTTTTATACACCTTAGGCAGGTGTTGCTTGAGGCTGCTTTACGTAGTGTCCTGCTGTGTCCCAAATGGGTGCTTGTAAAAGTTCCCTGGTGGTGGGTTACACTTTTACTGTATGAGGACCATAAGCAATGGTGAAGATAAGTAATAATGGAGTAATCCTAGGTTGTCTTGGAATGTCTTAGACCTGTAGCTGAGGCCGCATTAAGCAACTGTATTTTCAATAATGTCTTACAAAGTATATAGTGAAACAAAGTTTCTCTGTACCTGAATATGCAGTGCACACAGAATATATATGTAACAAAGTAGCCTGAGGCTAGCAGTGGTGTTGATGGTGGTCTGACAAATAAAAGCTATTATGCTGCACTGTGCGTGTCAGCGTGAATTGCTTTAAGTTCCGACCTGTTTGAATGAGAATGGTGTATTCCGCTATCAAGGCTAAGTGTTTCGCTTGATGCGTGAGGCAAAAAAGTGTGAAGCTGTGTGAGAGCAAATCTATGTTTGAAAATGAGCAGCGTAGAATTACACTATCCCAGTATTGGTAATTGTGTAGCTGGGATAGAGCACTTCCAGAGTGCCGCTGTAGACGGTCAGATACACCTAATAGGTATCGTGGAGACCGCAGTGGATGACTGTTTCAGCTCACAGCCGCTTGGATAAAAACAAAAAAGAGCAAAGCCACACTCTGTAAATATAAATCCTTACGCGTTTCGAAGCGTGGGGTTGCTTCTTCGTCAGAGGAAATTGTGGCTTGCTAGTGAAAGTGGCTTGTATTTAGAGGGCTTGGAATGGGTGTCTTTTTTGCGTATGCGTAGTACGTCATTACGTGTGCGGCTGTGGGTAGACGGCAGTGCTTTGTGTTGCCTAGGAAACATATGTTTATGTGCATATTGTTATTAGCCATGTGCTGGTTTTAAAACCCCTCTCTGTTACATAGATTTGAATTAAAGAAAAGCGTTAGATCAATTGCGCTAAAGAATGCATGTAATAATGGAAGGTGATAATCATCAGTTCACAGTGTTTACTGGGTGGGATACTAAACTCGTTCAGCTGTCACTTACTTGAACGAATAAGTAAGTGATGACTGTGTTAGAAGATCTCGTGGCTCACTATACTGTCTTATTTTATTATATTAAGAGGACTATGTTAGGGAACTGGTATACGATATATAAAAGAAAAGTATAAAATATATAATATAATTTCCTGTCAAGAGCCTTTTGTAAGACAATTAGGAGGAATGTTCTATCACTTCTGTGTATACGGATAATTACCTCTGGTTACGGCATGTTGTTTATTATGTCATGCATTTTTAAATTTTGAGGGCAAGAAGACTGAACAGGGAAATGTAGCCTATAATGTGCCCCAAGGAGCTCTGTCTAGCTGGCAATGTTACACCTGCCTAAAATACATAAGGACCAAAAAAAAACCTCCAGGACGTCCAATTGTGTCAGGAATTGACTCCTTAACCGCTAGACTATCACAATATGTAGACTACTTTCTGAAACCTTTGGTGCCAAAATTAACTTCATACATAAGAGACTCTACTGACCTAATTTCAAAATTGGGCCAAAAGAAATGGAAAAACACATATAAATGGATGACACTAGATGTGTCATCTTTATATACTTGTATTCCACACAATATGGGAATACAAACGATGTCACAGGTACTAAAAGAGACACCATTGACAGAGACTCACCAACACTTCATTCTGGACAGCATCAGATTTGTCTTGGAAAAAAACTATTTCCTGTTTGATGGCAAATTCTTTTTGCAAACCAGTGGAACAGCTATGGGGACCATCATGGCCCCTAGTTATGCGAACCTCTATATGGGGGAATGGGAAAAAACGTACATATATACCAAGAACCCGTTTCAGCTTAATATAATATGGTAGGGGAGGTATATCGATGACATCGTGGTTATTTGGGAAGGAGATGAAATAACCAGCAACAAATTTATCGAATACCTGAACACAAACATCTACAATTTAAAATTTACATCAAAAATTTCAGAAAAAAGTATTGAATACCTAGATTTAGTATTATTCAATGAAAAAGAAGAGATCCTAACCAAATTATACACCAAAGAAACCGACTGTAACGGTTATCTTAGGGCAGACAGTGGTCACTACCGACTACGGACAGTTTCAAAGAGTGCGAAGAAATTGTTCCAAAATTCAAGATTATAATACAGAATCAGATATTCTAAAAACCAAATTCATTGAAAAGAAATATCCTAAAAAACTAATAGAAAATTCTCAAAAGAAAGTGAGACTACTAGAAAGAAAATATTTGTTACAAGGCCAGACAAAAAATGGTACCAACAAGTCACAAAAGATCTCCCTGATCACTACATATAATGAGGCCGCTCCAGAAATTAAAAAGATTCTGAGGAAGTTTTGGCCATTTTTACAGCAGGATAAACTATTGAAGAACGCAATAGGCCCAGCACCGAAAATAATCTTTAGAAAAAATCTAAATTTTAAACAAATGCTGGCACCCAGTCAAATAAAAAAGAAGTCTGGAGAAAATTGGCTAACAGAAAAAAGTAAAGGGTTCTTCAAATGTAATCGTTTGAACTGCAAGGGATGTGAGCATGCCTACGACCCCAAAAAAGCAACTAAACTGGTACAGTCACATACTTTCCCACACAAAAAATGTAACATCAACAGACTAACCAACTGCAAAACCAACTTCGTGGTATACCTACTAGAATGTCCGTGAAAACTTCAATACATTGGATGCACCAAGAGGACGTACAAAACACGTCTACTGGAGCACCTGAAAAACATTGAAGAAGGCTACAAAGACCACAGTTTATCCAGACATTTTAAGCAATTTCATCAAAGCTAGCTAAGCTAATAGTTACATTGTATCTAGCTTAGGGTTTAATTTTTATTTTACAGGCAAGTTTGTATTTATTTTAACTAGGTAGAATAGTTACTAAATAGTTATTAACTATTTACTAACTACCTAGCTAAAATAAATACAAATTTACCTGTAAAATAAAACCTAACCTAAGTTACACTAACACCTAACACTACACTACAATGAAATAACATACCTAAATTAAATACAATTCAATACATTAAATACAATTAGCTAAATAACAAAAAAAACAAACACTAAATTACAGAAAATTAAAAACAAATTACAAGATATTTAAACTAATTACACCTAATCTAAGAGCCCTATCAAAATAAAAAAGCCCCCCCAAAATAAAAAAAACCCTAGCCTAAACTAAACTATCAATAGCCCTTAAAAGGGCCTTTTGTGGGGCATTGCCCCAAAGAAATCAGCTCTTTTACCTGAAAAAGAAATACAAACAACCCCCCAACAGGAAAACACACCACCCACACAACCAACCCCCCAAATAAAACCCTAACTAAAAAAACATAAGCTCCCCATTGCCCTGAAAAGGGCATTTGGATGGGCATTGCCCTTAAAAGGGCATTTAGCTCTATTGCTGCCCAAAGCCCTAACCTAAAAATAAAACCCACCCAATACACCCTTAAAAAATCCTAACACTAACCCCCAAAGATCCACTTACCGGGAGAAGTCTTCATCCAATCGGCAAGATGTCCTCAACGAAGCCAGCAGAAGTGGTCCTCCAGACGGGCAGAAGTCTTCACCCAGACGGCATCTTCTATCTTCATCCTTCCGACGCGAAGCGGCTCCATCTTCAAGACATCAAGTGCGGAGCATCCTCTTCAATCGACATCTTCTTGCTGAATGAAGGTACCTTTAAATGATGTAATCCAAGATGGCATCCTTTAGATTCCGATTGGCTGATAGAAGTCTATCAGCCAATCGGAATTAAGGTTGAAAAAATCCTATTGGCTGATCCAATCAGCCAATAGGATTGAGCTTGCATTTTATTGGCTGATTGGAACAGCCAATAGAATGTGAGCTCAATCCTATTGGCTGATTGGATCAGCCAATAGGATTGAAGTTCAATCCTATTGGCTGATTGCATCAGCCAATAGGACTTTTTCAACCTATTAACTAATATAACTATTAGTTATATTGTAGCTAGCTTAGGGTTTATTTTACAGGTAGGTATTTAGTTTTAAATAGGAATTATTTAGTTATTAATAGTAGGTTTTATTTAGATTTATTTTAATTATATTTAAGTTAGGGGGTGTTAGGGTTAGAATTAGGTTTAGGGGTTAATAAATTTAGAATAGTAGCGGCGACATTGGGGACGGCAGATTAGGGGGTTAATAAATATAATGTAGGTGTCTGCGATGTTGGGGGCAGCAGATTAGGGGTTAATAAGTATAATGTAGGTGGCGGCGATGTCCGGAGTGGCAGATTAGTGGTTAATAAGTATAATGTAGGTGTCGGCGATGTCGGGGGCAGCAGATTAGGGGTTAATAAGTGTAAGATTAGGGGTATTTAGACTCGGGGTTCATGTTAGGGTGTTAGGTGTAAACATAAAATTTGTTTCCCCATAGGAAACAATAGGGCTGCGTTACTGATTTTTATGCTGCTTTTTGGAAGGTGTAAGACTTTTTCTCAGCCGGCTCTCCCCATTGATGTCTATGGGGAATTTGTGCATGAGCACATATAACCAGCTCACCGCTCACTTAAGCAGCGCTGGTATTGGAGTGCATTGTGAAGATCAATTTTGCTCTACGCTCACTTCTTGCCTGTTAACGCCGGGTTGATAAAAACCCATAATACCAGCGCTGCAGGTAAGTGAGCGGTGAGAATAAACTGCAAGTTAGCACCGCACCCGTTACCGCAAAACTCGTAATCCAGCCGTATGTTCTTCACATATTTCTATATATATATCTGATATATATATTTTTATATATATATATATATATATATATATATATAAAAAAATCTGATAATATATATATATATATATATATATATATATATATATATAGCAAAAAACAGAGTGAAGCACTCACTGGACTTGGACATCAAAGTGAAATCTTTATTAAGTGACGTTTCGGGACCACAAACGTCCCTTCTTCTGACGTTTGAGGTCCCGAAACTTCACTTTATAAAGATTTCACTTTGATGTCCAAAGTCCAGTGAGTGCTTCACTTTGTTTTTTTCTGTATACTTCTCAAGAGCACCCTGGCAGTTGCAGGACGGTGGTGAGAGTGCATATACCTTTGAACTTTTGCTTTTATATATATATATATATATATATATATATATATATATATATATATATATATATATATATATATATATATATAGGTATATACAGATATATATAGAATTATATATTTACAATAAAAATTACATTATCCTTTAAATGAAGAATATTGGAATGCTAAATATGTAAATATGCAGTAAAACACATAAATACTTAAATTTCATCTGTACACACACACAAATATATACATACATAAACATATTTAGACATGCATATATATGTATATATACAATATGGCTCTTTGCAGGCAAACACTTTGCCATATACCCTTTCAACCAACCCTTATAACTTTTTTTATTAATATTTATATGAATATTTTTTATCAGATAGTGTTTAAATGAGTATAACTGTAATGTTCAATGTATTTATGTTGTGTTTAACAAACTACCCTATATGCGAGGGTTTCAGTTGGACTAACACGGTGAGCATAACATGTGATTGCGCTCTCGCAATCTCAATTACTTTCAACTTGTAATACAGGTGCTATTTCCAACAAGTGCAAAAACACGATATCTAGCCCTTAATTGTAAAAGTACATGTAATTTTTATGTTGTATAGTCCATTACATATTGACATATTTCTTTCTAAAGCAATTATTTTTATATTTTCTGTTAAAGCTAACATAGAATTTCTCTTAAAAGCAGCTTAATATAGTTAAAATAAAACATTCCATTAACAGTGTTATCCTGTTTTTTATAGCAAGCAATTTGAGTACAATAAAGCAATCTACAGCACACATTTTAAATCCTCAAAGGTTTCCTATACAGCTGTAACATTCTGTTTAATTATCTTCTACGCATTGTGCATATTCAATACTACACATTTTTATTAGCTTATTGCAGTTTTATCTGTCCTCAAGTAGCCTTCTTCCTACAGGTGTAAGAGATGGATTGGCAGCTCATATTCTCCATGGACTAAAGTAGGTCCAAGGACTCTCTGTATTTTCCCCCAGTTATGTTCCACCCAACCATACTTTCTAAGACACTTCTTTAAAAAAAACACTTTGGGATTTAAATACAATTAGTGAAAGTATGTTTATTTAAATTTGTTGCCTTAGCACTTAAGCACAATGGCATTATATACATTTGTCTCTGTCAGTGAACTTAGTATTGTTTATTCTATTATTTTAAATGCGATGATTATATTTTTGTGTACTATTCATGTATCAACATATTTTGACCAGTGGAAAATAAGCTAATTGATATATTATTTTATGGAAATTCTTAGCTTAGCTTCCAATATCTGTATAGTTTAATTTAGAATGATTAGTTGACTGAATGCCTATTTGTAATTATACAATTAATTTATGGATTTATTTGAGATTGTTACTTTAGCAAATTTTTAATTCATTAGCTTATTTCATTTCATCTACCATCAACACATTTCCCAAAAATTGTGATTAGTTTAAGCATTGTTATATGATGATTTATTTATATTATTATGAGAGTTTTATGTTACATATAATAATATCAAATAAAAGGAGAATGGCTCTTAAAATGGTAATTCAAAAAGAAATGTAGCCTTGCTTCAGACAATATTCAGACATTTGAGAAGTGATAAATGTTCTATACTAAATGATAAATTACATTCATCCTCTACATTTAAAAAAGAGGTAAATCAGTTCTTGCAAGTTATGATTAAGTGTGGTATGTACATTGTTTTTATCTAGTAAACCTAATAATAAACTTATACTTGAATTTGTATCATTTCAAAATAAAACCCATCAATATAAATAATTTATTATAAGACAAAAATACTTGTGAACTTTTTTCTTATGTAAATAAAATTAAATGCAATAAAAAAATACTAGCTATAAATTTGATATCATCATATGTGTTAGTGTATCACCCTACTTAAGTAAATTGATATTTCAAACATAGTTACAGCGGTGTCCTAGCAATATGATACGTTTCCAGAGGTAGGTGTATGTTGATAGAAAAAGTAAAATATCCTTGGATTAATATAAACAATGTTTAATTTATAAAAAAATAAGTACAATCTTATCATTTAAAAATTACCATTAACAGTGCTCAATAGTCCATTTATACAGTAGTTTTACATTAAAATAGTTTCCATAAAAATAATCTAAAATTAGTCAAAGTGAGATTCCTGAGATATTTAGTAGCCGGCTTAATGTCAGCAATATATATCTTTCAACAAGTAGCCTAATATATTATTCATGTCATAATTTATTTACCAGTTTGTTGCAGATGTTACTTCGCTTCATTGCATTCCTTATGATGAATCTTCCAGATGAGCATACCATGCTAGATCCTGTTATGGTTCAGTTCCCTTATTTTATACAGACTGGCAACTTGAGACCCTTCACTTTTTCAATGTGCAGAGGTCAACATGGAGCAATACAGTCCCATTTGTAAATGATAATTAAATAATATTTAATCTAGCAATGTTCAGTCCAAAAAGGTGTAATGTTCAAACACTGTTAACATTTCTTCAACAAAAATCTCAATGACTTACATAGAATTTTTTAAAACAGTTGGGCAAACAGAAGGTCAAGGCTGATTCACATACTAATTTAGAAACAGCCTATGAGGTAATGTATTTTGGTGTTGGGGAGATAATAAATTGAACTACAACTTGTTTTTTCTTCCCAACTGTCTTATTTTTGTTTTATATTGCCCACAATATCTACGCTGTCAGAAACAAGGGTACGGTTGGGGTCCGTCTGTGAACACTTACGGTACAACTGCTGTGGTTGTACCCTCAATGGATCATAATTACACCTTAAGGAACTAATATGTAGCATTTAGTGGTAAATAAGGTACAAATATGTTTCCAACTGTCAAAGGTCCATGTCTGTACCATTTAATCCCCCCAAAAAGGTACAATCACTTGTGTTGTGTGACTAAAAGGTTGAGGGGATGGGTGGTTCAAGGCTGCCAAACCCTGCAAGTCTATATAATTTGTACAGCTCAATTATTCATATTCACATAACTGTCAGTCACCCAAAATGAATGCAACATACATGTTGTACAGCAAAATAATTATGTTCAATCGTTGTTGGTAATATGCAAGAAGTGGGCAAAGCAAAAAAAAATAAAAAAATACTTAATAACCCATATAGTCAATGATTCTGTGTTGCTGGTTCTAAATGGTAAACAAGCACTTTACATTTTAATGTTTATATTTAGAGCATCAAGATGTTAACTCTTAAACATAAAGAAAATGTATTAACTAAAATTACAAAGAATTTTTTTTGTTTTAAACTCTATAAAATAAACAAGAGCTGTTTAAGAACAAAAAAAATTTAAAAAATTGTAACCGTTCCCCAGTCACATACATGGACATTGTGTGACATGCCATAGCGCCATCTGTTGGTTGAAAGTTCTTTGACATGTGTAACACAGCTCCATCTATTGGTAGCAGGTTCATCACCAAAATCTGTACTAGGGAAATAGACTCATTTGCATATATTTTGCATAGAGTGACAATTTAATGTATGGTTGTGAGTTTTATCATTTATCCCTCCCCCGAATCCTCCTTCTTTTCGTTAGGGTTATATTTTATTATTATGTTGTTTTCTATATGTTTTATATATATTTATCTTATATCTGGCATGTCACCCTAAATAAATGGGGTGTTTTTAGAGTCTAGTACAGAGTGATACTCAATACGTTGAGTTATTTTTTAGGATCTGGTTGTTTAGCTTGGTTCTTTCAGGTGGTTTTGTAGCAGTCTTTGAATTTGCTATATAGCTACAGTATCCAAACTTTTTTTAAAGTACAGTGTGGCTATTGTTATACTGTCTGAAAAAGTACACATTAAATGAATGCATATTTGAATGATATATAAAAATCTAATGGAACAGCATTTGTAATATGCTGTGTTAAGTACAAATTTGCCATCATTATGTTCAAGGAGCTTGTCACTGGGGCAGTACCCTTAAAAGGACAAATTTGCACCATTTTTTAAGGGTACAATATGGTACAATATCACTGAGGTCCAATCTAGTCACCAAAGGTACATATTTGCCTTTGAAAGGTACAATCTGCAAGGGTACTAATTTGTACCCATGTTAAATGGTACAGTGGGTGTACCTTTGAGGGTACTGCCCCAGTGACAAGCTGTTGTACCCCTAAAGGTACAAGTTTTGCACATTTTTTCTGACAGTGTAGCGTTTCCCTTTTGTACCCTCTGTATCGTTATCCTTGAAGTGCCTGTGCATTACCTGTTCTGTCTAAATCTTCCTGCCTTTCTTAATTCTTTTAGGTATTTTTTTTTAATATAATCTCTATTAAATTGCAAAAGTTACAATCTCATTGGAACAATATGTATAGAAAGATATTAAATATGTATTAAGCAAGTGCATTTAAATAATTCTTTCACATGAATATCAGCAATGTAGTACAGAAACACAAAGACTATTGCTATCTATGATATTACACAAAGATGTGTGCCTACTATGGTCAAAAAAGAGAAGGAAAAGGAGGAGAGGAGAAAAAAGAGTAATAGATGGGGTGATAAGGTATTCCAGGGAATGGGTCTGACATCATATCTATCTAGGAACCTCCTATAAATGAGAATGGCAGAACCATACAAATTCTCTATATTAATAAATAATCTATAATGCAGAGTAAACAGTTCTTACTTATCTGCAAATGTAATAAACCCGATCAGTCTGTAATCGGGATCTATACACTTATTCCTCCAATATCTTAAGGTATTTAAAGGGACATTAAACACTTTGAGATGGTAATATAAAATGATAAATCATATATATATAAAAGAAGGTCTGCAATATACTTTCATTATTTATTTTGTCTCCTTTTCCTGTAGTTCCATTTTAAAATGTTGAGCTTCCAGTTCCTGTTAGAAATAAAAGTGCAGAACACTGTTATATTTCACACAGCCATTGGTTGTTCACTCTGTTGAACTATGTATACTGTCCCTAATTGGTCACAGCAGAGAAGGTAACCTAAGTTACAACATGGCAGCTCCCGTTGTTTTATAGACACAAAAACTTTACACTTATTTTGTCAATATTTAAACAACTAATGAAACTTTATAAAATACATCTACATGTTATACTCAGACTAATATTTTCTTTTAATGCATCATTCTATCTAGCATGTATTTAGTGTTTAATGCCCCTTTAAGCATATCTAAAATCCCTTTCCAGTGAGGAGCAGTCTGTTTTTTCCTAATTCCAAACAATAGAACATTTTGTGACCATTAGGATATAAATCAACAAGCATCTTTGCGGTTTTGGTGTCTTTATAAGGCCCAAATGGAGGAGAGCCATTTCAGATGAAAACTTATGTGCCAGACCAAACTGGGAGCAATGTTTCCTAGTCTTAGACAAAAGAGGTTGCAGACACAGGACATGTACAACAGATATGATGGGCGTCACCTGTCTGTTTGCACCCCCTCCAACAAATCAGGGAGCAGGCAGGGAAAGATTTTATGTAACAGGGTTCAAGGTGCCATTTAGTTAGGAGCTTGTAATAAAGTTCACAAAGGGTAACACAATTAACAGTAAAGATCAAAATGTAGTCTATTAAAAAGGGAGGTTACTTGTAAAAACCATTTCTTGAGAAAGTAAATAATTATCTCTATAAAAGTCCCTAAATTAATAGGGACATCTCTTCTGGATCTAATATGTGTTTCAAGTAAGCCATGTAGTAATCCTGTCATAGAATTGATGGTTGATAGATGTAGATGGGTATAGAGGCTGAGCAGTGATGAGGCTTCCATAGCAAATCATCTAGGTAAGTATATGCAGATAGACAAACTTGTTATAGTTCCTTCCAGCTTGCCAGGGGGAAGTTAGATCCCCATGCTGTAGTGTGTGTGAGCACTGCAGCCTCATAATAGCAATGGATATAAGGGTGGCCAATACCACCTGAATCAAAAGTATTCTGTAGTATCCTAGCGGCAATCCTGGGTCCCTTATCATCCCATATATATCTTTTTAAGTGATACTTATAAATTAATGACATAGGAAGCTTAAGGGGTAAGCACCAAAAAAAGGTATGTGAGTTTTGGGAGAAACATCATCTTTATGGCTGCGGTCCTGCCTAGGCTCTGTGTGTACTGCTGCCCATGAAGTAAAGACTTTTGGATTTCAAAAATACTTTGGAGTGCCTGCCTGTTTTTTCTTCACTTTAGGCAAAACACTTTGTCATACCTCTTGGAAGTTAGGTCTCTTTCCATCTCTCAGACTGGCCATAGGGTACACAGGGCATCTGCCTGGTAGGCCGCAGCCATTTGTGGGCCAGGCCTGGTTGCCTTAGCCCCACCTAGTCACCAGCATTATTATATGTGCATGATGCAGGGCCAGCTCTGCCTGCCTCTCAATGCCTCACTGGGTCTGTCAGCCCGTCACAGAGAAGCAACTACTCTTGATTCCTGTTTATGTGTGATTGTGGATTTCTGGGAGGGTGCTTTTTCTGTGCATGTGGGTGCTGAGTGCCTGTGAATGTCTTTGTGTGTTTTTCTCTCTGGTAGTGTAGATTATGGGGCCGATTTATTATTATGCGGGCGGACATGATCCGCTACACATTGCTAAATGCCAAGAGCAAACACTGTTGGCATTTAACATTGCATAAGCATTTCTATTGCAATTACAATTACAGTGACAGAAGGGTCTAAATCTAGCTGCAATGTCTTCTACCCCAATTTTAAACTCTGCAACACAATAAACCCTATCCATGACTTAATTCAATTAAACACTAGCTGCACAGCCCTTAAACCTGCAGATCCCAAAAGAAAAAGATAACCATGCCACACACAGGTATTAAATCTACCCCATACACACACCTCATTTCCCCAGTGGAACAATACAGCATTATCTTCCTTTCCTAAATATACTGATGGAAAGAGTCTTTTATTTGCTTTTCTTCACAGTTATTTCAAGAATCGCTGACCAGAAATGACTTATTATTGCACAGTTTAATTTTTTTTTACTGAAGATGCATTTGTATGTATCATATATATCACACTTTATGGATAGTTATATAATGTGTATTGTTGCCAATGACATCTGACTCATTCTCAATGCACAAGTGACTCACAACTTAGGTAATCGTTAAAAATGAAATAAATAACAATTCACCTTGCACCCACTATAAAGTCCACAATCTAGTTTATAAGGGAATATCCAATAGTTACATTTACAATAAGAGATTTAGCTCATTACACACTCTGACAAACTATACATGTTCACAGTACAATAGCATTAAAAGTATTTAAGTCACCAGAGTATAAAATGTTATTGCAATGAAAAAAATTTAACATACTGTAATTGGCACTGCATAAAAAACACAAACTGCTTACAAACCAATTAAACTCTTCAGTAAGAAGATAGTTTTTGTATTTGCATTTTTTCCCTGCATTTCAAACATTCTTTGTTAGTGATATTGTTGCACATTTCCAGAATTTTTATTATGTAGAAATCTCTCTCTGCAGACAAATGGTTTTCTTTTACATTTTTTAAACTGATTTATAACCTAAATTATGCAGATTAAATATGCCTCAAATGAAATGACAGTATTACACTGTATTATGGCAACTGCATTTACTTTATGTCAGAGATTTTGTTGAATTATTTAAAGTATTGTTTAACAAATATACAGTGGGGAAAAAAAGTATTTAGTCAGCCACCAATTGTGCAAGTTCTCCCACTTAAGAAGATGAGAGAGGCCTGTAAGTTTCATCATAGGTATACCTCAACTATGAGAGACAAAATGTGGAAACAAATCCTGACAATCCCATTGTCTGATTTGGAAAGAATTTATTTGCATATTATGGTGGAAAATAAGTATTTGGTCACCTACAAACAAGCAAGATTTCTGGCTCTCACTGACCTGTATCTTCTTCTTTAAGAGGCTCCTCTGTCCTTCACTCATTACCTGTATTAATGGCAGCAAGGGCATTGAAGATGAAATGTGGCTGGGTCTTTCAGCATGACAATGATCCCAAACACACCACCCGGGCAACGAAGGAGTGGCTTCGTAAGAAGCATTTCAAGGTCCTGGAGTGGCCTAGTAAGTCTCCAGATCTCAACCCCATAGAAAACCTTTGTAGGGAGTTGAAAGTCCGTGTTGCCCAGCAACAGCCCCAAAACATCACGGCTCTAGAGGAGATTTGCATGCAGGAATGGGCCAACATACCAGCAACAGTGTGTGACAACCTTGTGAAGACTTACAGAAAACGTTTGACCTCTGTCATTGCCAACAAAGGATATATAACAAAGTGTTGAGATTAACTTTTGATATTGACCAAATACTTATTTTCCACCATAATTTGCAAATAAATTCTTTCCAAATCAGACAATGTGATTGTCTGGATTTGTTTCCACATTTTGTCTCTCATAGTTGAGGTATACCTATGATGAAAATTACAGGCCTCTCTCATCTTCTTAAGTGGGAGAGCTTGCACAATTGGTGGCTGACTAAATACTTTTTTCCCCACTGTAATCTTGCTTTTGGAAACAGAATCTGTTCTCTTTTTTTAATTGTCTGTCATCTCATAATACCTTAAGATTTTCTTTATATTTTTAAGCAAATTACATTTATGTTTCCTATAAAAGTATTGTTTTCTGGCTCATTTAAAATAATTATGCAGCTGAACAGTTAAACACTTGGGAAATCAAAGCGACAGTATTTTGCATGGAGGAATTGTACTAAATAAAGTTTTTTCTGAAAAACACATGAAAGTCAGAATTAAACTTTTATGATTCAGGTAGAGCCTTCAGTATTTAAAAACGTTCCTTCAGTTCCAGGACTGTTTAATAGGATAAGTATATCTATCCATCTGATTTGATTTTATTAGAAGACATGTTATAAGTTGTATATAAGTGTGAATGAGTACAGAGTGCACACTCTTATAATATTGTATGTAATAATTTTTTCAAATAAATTTTGATGTCTTTAGCCTTTTGAGCGCTCCTCTATTTATTAATTTCTACTAAGCATGTGCAAGAGTTCACAGCATATGCGCAAATGAGTCTGTGATTGGTTGATGGTTTGTCAGATGATATAGGGAACAAGGAACTAAAAGAATACTTTAAAAATGTGTCAGGAAAAAATCCACTGTTCATTTAAAATTCAAAATGTTATTCAATTGTCTATTTATTAGGCATTTGTTACTTAATAAATTACATTGTATTTAATGATCCTTTAAGAGATTAATACCAGGGAAATCTAGGGCTTTTGTCATGGTCTTTTAGGGTAGATTTTAATCTTAATATGGATCCTATCTAACATCACTTGATGAAAATTGTCTGATACTGTACTGTATTCCGGTAGTCAAGTAAATTCTGAATATGTTACCAACCATCTTTAATGTATACCCACAATGATTAGTTCCATATATTTATTTCCTACTGCTGACGCCAAAAACTACAATAATGGGTCTAAATTTAGATGGTAGTTTTCAAACAATTTTTGCCAACCAAAATGCAAATAATGCCAAAGCAATGCAAAACATCATTATGAATTTAATTCCATACATACATCTGCATGTACACAAACATGCATATGCACAAATACACCAAAAACATATTTTAAATACAATTACAAACACATTTATCTGTTTAAATATTTCTTGAATGGGGCATAGCAGAAAGAGTAAAGGGAGATTGAGGGAAAAATAAGGGTCTGACTTAGCTAAAAATAGATAGGGCTCACGGGGAGAAAGCCGTAAGAGGTATTTGTAGTTATGTTGAGAAAAAAAGGAACAAAGTGCTTTGTAAAGCACCCAAGCAAGGGCCATCTAAGGACTAAGATACAATAACAGAAGATGGGGTGCCATCAATCAAATAACTGGTTTGTAATAATAATCGCCTGACAGAACTGCAAATGTATTTGTTTCTATGAGAAAATTAGAATAAATAGCTGTATATGTATTCCAATAGGTATAATTTAATTAAACTCTATATTGAATGTCTTGGTACATGTATTATATTTTGATTAATTTTTTTATATTATTTTTACAACAAATGTTCTAGAGCCCTAACCTGCTTTACCTCCTGTAGTTGTAGCTGAGTTCAAAAGTGCACTTGGACTGTCCTAACCTTTCCTGTGTATTCAAACCCCACCAATGGCATTCCCCAAACCCCCTCAAAACTGGCATGTCCCTATGGTGCTCTGACAAAATGCAGAAGGACATTTGGCAGACGGACATTTGGCCGACAGACAGAAAGCTAAAGAATGTTCTGATTTCGGCCGAGGGCAGATACGTTCCAGAGTGCTCTATTCTAATCAGAGCCTCGGGCGCCGCAACTGCCTCTGGGAACCTTACCATGGGTCCCAGACCGCACGTCTTGTAATTCTCTGTCTGGGAAATTATCTATCTATCTATCAAATCTATCTATTTATCTATCAAATCTATCTATTGTATCTATCAAATGTATCTATTGCATCTATTGATCTATCTATCTAATCTATGTATCTATCTATCTATCTATCTCGTGGCCGGACTGTTATCTGACAGCCACTTGTGTTTCGGCCAAATGTCCGTCGGCTAAAAGTCCGGCCACAGTCCCTATACCACCCTCACAAGTAGGCAACAGAACACCATCCAACATGGTATCTGGTAAACTTGTGACAAGCATGAGTTTGGCCAGTCATAGGAGTATGCATATATTGTCAAAATAAGTTGACATTTTCTGTTTTTTGTAAGTTGTAATGTATGTATTATTTTTAAGGTTAGATATTTTTTTCTTACACATCTTCTACATAAATACAAGATGTTGCAAAGTGACAAAAATAATTCACATTCTCTTCTAATTATTTTCAGTTTGTATTAAAAAAGAAAAAGGTATAGAAACCTACATTTAAGCGTTTGAGATGTTAAATATATGCTAAATGTACAACCAAAAATGTGTATCACTAAAATATTGAGGACATAATGAATCCTTTGCTGTTGTTTACTATGCACACTAAAGAAAATGACTTTTTGTAATACAATATTGTAGCTTTGTGCCATTTTTCAGGGGGGTATTTCAACTAAAAAATTTTATTAAAGTGTAAAGAAAAAAAACAACATATATTACTATTTAAATGTAATAAGTGCAAAAGACTAAAATGTCTTCTGCACAGGGGTGTGAAATGGCTCAGAAGAAAAAAGAGTTAATAGGATATAATTAACAATGCCAACCATGCAAATCATGAGGTCGGACAATGCCTTTATTAAAGTACTCAACCCTTATCTAGCACCTCTTGACTTCATAACAGAATCAAACATTTAATTCCATAAGCTTTTGAGTGTCTTAGTTTTTCCCCATCATCCTCTTTTATGTATTTACTGAATTGTTTAAATAAATCTATCCCGAGTGACATTTTGTGGTTAATGACATAATGTTGAGATTATTATTTCCCTTTTTAGATGTTCTGGCAATAAAGTGCGATGGGCTTTTTTTCTATTTGTTTATGTTTTAATTTTATGTCAGTATACTAATAATGTTGACTATTAAAGACACTGTTAAGAAAATTCAGCATTCATTTGTTAATGGTATCACCACCTGATGAAGAGGCGTGTCCTTGAAATGCGTAGTGCAAGTTGTGATCCAGCTGACTGGTTGACTGTGTTTGTGTCCTGCTTCGATATTAAGGACTGATCTCCATTTTTAACTACCACATAATGCAAGTATCTTTTATTTTGTTATCACTTGCTTTTGATTCATATTGACATTTGATTATCATTTGGTGAATTCATTGTGTTGTAAGTTTATTAAAATGTATTTGATCTTATCTGTTTCATTTGTATTTTTTACTTACATTGCCATACTAATTGCACTTTACTAGCGCTGTATTGATCTTTTGTGTGTTTAAAAAAAAAATAATAAAAAATAAAGTTATAATTATTTAATCTAATTTAATCACATAAAGTGTAATAAACATGATAAAATAAAATAAAATAAAGAAGCTTTTAAAGTCACTGTAAAAAGCACAGTAGTCAGATCAAATGTAAAACTGCTAAATGAATGCAAGATCTAATTACATTCTGGATCGTTATATGTACTTTATATAACATGTGAGAGAGTAATTAAAGACAATCAGACAGATCTTTATTAAATAATGAGGCATAAATTATTTTCAATGTTAATTTCCCAACACCTTGCGTTTCCATGACATAGCTATCAAGTCTATTTTTGTCACTTTCAGCATCTCTGTACTGTCTTCTCTATTGCTAGAACTTCTCTTCATTTAAAGCTTAATACTTATAGTCAGTTGTTAAAAAATCCCCTGCTAAGCTATTTATTGAGCAAAATTCAATTAAAGTGACATAAATGTGTAACAAGTACGTGCCCTAATGTGTTAGAGCATGTTTTTGCAGTGCTATTACTTACATATAGATTTGAGGTCAATCGCAATACTTTGTTTTTCAAACAATTTTTTTCTATTAAATTCAACATTAAACTCTATTGTGATTTTTGCAGATAAACCATTTGATAATCTTTTCTAAAGGATTCAACCCCTTTGTGCTTAGCCTCTACAAAACATATTAAATGCAAAGTGAAAGAGCATGAATTCACTACTGGGAGCTAGTTGAATGCATTTGGTAAGCCAATAACAAGAGGCATATTTATCTAGCCACCAATCACCAACTAGCTCCCAGGAGTGTATTGCTGTTCCTGAGCTCACCTATATATACACTTTTAATGAAATTTGATAATAGAAGTTAATTTAGAAGTCTCAATATCACATGTAAACCATGGGACTTTCATTTTGATTTTCATGTTGCTTTAAGTTTATTTTTTAAAACAATATACTCCCATGTTATCTGTTAAATTCCTTGGATATTTTTTAAAGGTTTTCATGTTCAGTGAAATCTCTTATGGATGACAAGGTGAGACAACTACAGAAGAAGCTGGTATTTAAAGAATTCAAGTTTTATTCATCTTGCACACAGTATCTGAATTTATGTTAATTTAATTTGAATATTGTATTTTTTCATTCCTCCAGGGGGCCGTGCATTCCATTTTATTCTGTTGACCCTCCTACATGCCTCACAGTGATTGTTTTATATGTACCAGAATTCATCAATATCTGTTCCTAACCCTAGCAAATGAGCTGAGGTATGCAACATAAGAGAATGTTCAAAAAGTGCCACCGTGCACTGCAAAACAATTATATATATATATATATTTTTTTTTTTTTTTTTAAATTAACATTTTAACAAAGTTGCCTCACACGTCAGTCTGAGAAAAATATGTTTTAAACTCAGTAATAAAAACCTGATAAAGTCGGTTGAAATAGATTGTTATTATTTTAATCATAAACAAATTACATTATTTAAAAGTAATGAAACTGTGGTTAATTTGATTTGTTAAAGCCAATTTTAAAAGAAGTACATGGTTCCACCACAATAAAGCTTGCAAACAAGTGCAGACAACTCTCATGTAACTGTATTTACAGCTCACTTTAATAAAACCCATTGTGAAACTAATATTCTACAGAAAAATGTTTACCGCAATATTGTTTCAGCTGTGCAACTCCTACCCCAACTGTCAGTATAGCAGAGCTCCAGTACTCCATTCCCCAAAACACGGGGTGGAGCTGCTAGGGGGGTCTCCCTTCCTCCGTCCAAACCCTAGGTCAGCACCAGAATAGTGGGACTGCCACCAGAGAAGTCGTTGCTGAGACAGGGATCAAGCCAGCAGCTACATCTCCCCCAGCTGGGCTTGTCTGCTCCCAGGCAGCAGTATAAATCCCTCTTCCTATGGCACCTCTAAGTCAGATATTGACCCCTCTGCCTGTGCCCCCTCCTGGACATGATCCCTCTGTCCCATTCCTTCTATTGATTTAAAGATTCCATTGCCTGCACCATCTTTAAAAAGACACTTGGGGCTCTTTGCTAACAGGTCTGCAGACTCAATAATAGGTCTCCACTACAGAGAAAAGTGTAGGCAGAAAGCAAGAATCTCTGAAAGAACAAGAAAAACTAACTGTTCATCATGCTTTATTTCACTCAGTACTAGTCTCTAACAACACACCATTTAATTTACACAATCCACATAAAGCTTTTACATAGAGAAAACATATAGGCAACAACATTATAATAATATATAACTGATAAAAGGAAGGAGGATTCAGGGGGCATAAACCATAAAATTGGAAACCATGCGTTTGCATTGTCACCCTATGCAAAATATATACAGATTCGTCTTTTTCCACAGTACACATTTTGGTGACCAGGAACTTTTAACCAACAGATAGCGCTGTGTTACACAATTTGCAGGAACTTTGTACCAGCAGATGGCGCTGTTTTACACAATGTCCATATATGAAATTGGGGAACGGTCACAGTCAGTAAAACAAGCACAACTTTTGCCACTCCTACACCAGTTGCCAGTGCATCCAGTGCCACCTTTTCCACTCCTGCCTGAGATGCCATTGCATCCAGCATTAGAGGACAAAGCCCTCTAATTTATATGTTAATTTAAAAGGATATATTGGATCTTACTTATTATTCTCTTTATTTGAATAGGCTATTATACAAATACTATTAGAACTATTTTAAGTATGATCAGCTTTTTATTAGTTGTTGATGACAGATTAGTCACATGACATATTACGTGGTCAAACATTTGTCCAATGAGAGTTTGTGAATTGTCCATTATAATTGTTGTATTATGTACAGGTGGCCCTCGTTTTACAACGGTTCAATTTACACCGTTTCAGAATAACAACCTTTTTATTCCAGTCATGTGACTACTATTGAAAAGCATTGAGAAGCAGTGCATTTATTAAAATAGCCAGTAGGTGGAGCTGTCCATTTGTGTTGCAGCAAAGCCAAGCAAGCTGAAATTAATTAATTTAACCAGACCTGAGCTATCGAGCAGATTTCAAAGGAACAAGATCTTCCTGTCTATAAATCAGTCCAGATTGGAATGCATAGAAAGAACTGTTTGCAGAAAAATGCAAGTGAAGTCTGTGTTGTGTGATTATTTTATTAGGTTTATAATGCTGTTTAGCAAATGTTTTTGTTCATTTAACTTAGTTTAATTATATATTCTGTGTTGTGTGATTATTTTATTAGGTTAATAATGCTGTTTCACATTTAAAGTCTTCATTTCAAAGCTTTAAAATAATGTATTAGGTGTTACTTATGACAATTTGAGAAGGGCCTGGAACCTATCTCCCTCACTTCCCATTGACTTACATTATAAACTGGGTTTCAATTTACAACGGTTTCGATTTACAACCATTCCTCCTGGAACCTAACCCCGGCGTAAACTGAGGGCTACCTGTATAAGGGTTTGTTAATGTAAAAATTGTATTTTCAATGTGTCAATGAATCAATCTATTGACATATAGTAACAATGTACAATGGAGCAGATCTAAATGCTGAATAAGAGATGTTTTTATAAGAATATATCAAAGAGTACACTATGATAATCACTTTTACAGGAGTTGACTAGTGCCAGTACTAATGATATGTGCATATAAACCTCCACTACTGTATATGTTTTTATGCTACCTGATGAGCGACCATGTAAGGCCAAGAAACGCGTTGCAGTGTGCTATCACTTGTTTTTTACATGTTAATTGAAGTCTTTAATAGGTTTTAAGAAAAACATTTTTTTATCATATTCCAAGTGAAGGCTGTTTTTTATAAAATGGAAGTTGTAACTTTTCCTGAAATTGTTGTGCTAAAACACGCTGGAAAATCCAGAGATTCCTTATATCGTTTGGAGTAAGATTGCTGGACAGTTCAGACATTTCAGCTCACCTTTGTTCACCTTTTACGGGGATTATAAATTGTGAGTATAAATCCTCTTACTCAGCTTTATAATCTGTTGTGTAAACATTGTTATACACTAGGTGGCACCCCCTGTCTCTGTGTTCTTGATTGCAGCGATTGTGCTTTGAGCTGAAGTACTCAACACTGGAGGAGCAAACTGTTTAGCTATCCCTATATCATCTAAAGATGGTTTCTTTTGGAATATGACTTTAATTGTATGATAATTTATATTTTTTTCAACATTTTGATTGTTTTCACATATTTGTTCTGGTATTTATATATTTCCACAAGATTATTGTCCCTGTTTTTGTAGAATATTTTCTATTCAGTCTAAAGTTGGATGCCCCCTTTTTACCATTGTTTCATTTTTAATTTTTTTAAATCAAATATAACTTGTTTTAAGATATAAAAGTGAGGATTCTCTCAAAAAAAATGAATACTTGATAACTGGAGGAGTGCTAGTTGCAGCCTACTCTAAATAAGCTGCTTGTGGTAAAAAGATAGGTTTTCTTATAAATCTATTAAACCTGCTGTATTTCTCTGTATATTTTATTATTACAATCACCTAGATTACGAGTTTTGTCGGTAATGGTGTGCGATGCTAACAAGCAGTTTTCCCTCACCGCTCACCTACAGACAACGCTGGTATTACGGGTTTTTAGAAACCCGGCGTTAGCCGCAGAAAAGTGAGCGGAGAGTAAAATTTAGCTCCACATTTCACCTCAATACCAGCGCTGCTTACGGTAGCGGTGAGCTGGCAAAACGTGCTTGTGCACGATTTCCCCATAGGAATCAATGGGGCAGAGCCGGCAAAAAAGCAGCGTAAAGCTCCTAACGCAGCCCCATTGATTCCTATGGGGAAATACTTTTAATGTCTACACCTAACACCCTAACATGAACCCAGAGTCTAAACACCCCTAATCTTACACTTATTTACCCCTAATCTGCCGCTCCGGACACCGCCGCCACCTACATTAAACTTATTAACCCCTAGTCTGCTGCCCCAACATCGCTGACACCGACATTTTATTTATTAACCCCTAATCTGCCGCCCCCAATGTCGCCGCCACCTACCTACACTTATTAACCCCTAATCTGCCGCCCCCAACATCGCCACCACTATAATAAACTTATTAACCCCTAAACCTAAGTCTAACCCTAACCCCCCCCTAACTTAAATATAATTTAAATATATCGAAATAAATATTACTACAATTCACTAAATTATTCCTATTTAAAACTAAATACTTACCGATAAAATAAACCATAAGCTAGCTACAATATAACTAATAGTTACATTGTAGCTAGTTTAGGGTTATTTTTATTTTACAGGCAACTTTGTATTTATTTTAACTAGGTACAATAGTTATTAAATAGTTATTAACTATTTAATAGCTACCTAGTTAAAATAAATTCAAATTTACCTGTAAAATAAATCCTAACCTAAGTTACAATTACACCTAACACTACACTATAATTAAATTAATTACCTAAACTAAATACAATTAAATACAATTTAAATAAATTATCTAAAGTACGAAAAAAAAACTAAATTACAGAAAATAATAAAATAATTACAAGTTTTTTAAACTAATTACACCTAATCTAATCCCCCTAATAAAATAAAAAAGCCTCCCAAAATAATAAAAAGCCCTACCCTATACTAAATTACGAATAGCCCTTAAAAGGGCCTTTTGCGGGGCATTGCCCCAAAGTAATCAGCTCTTTTACCTGTAAAAAAAGTACAATACCCCCCCAACATTAAAACCCACCACCCACACACCCAAACCTACTCTAAAACCCACCCAATACCCCCTTAATAAAACCTAACACTAACCCCTTGAAGATCACCCTACCTTGAGAAGTCTTCACCCAACCGGGCTGAAGTCCTCAACGAAGCCGGGCAAAATCATCCTCTAGACGGGCAGAAGTCTTCATGGAAGCCGGGAAGAAGAGGTCCTTCAGACGGGCAGAAGTCTTCATCCAGGAGGCATCTTCTATCTTCATCCATCCCGCGTGGAGCGGCTCCATCTTCAAGACATCCGACGCGGAGCATCCTCTTCAAACGAAGTCCAACTGAAGAATGAAGGTTCCTTTAAATGATGTCATGCAAGATGGCGTCCCTTGAATTCCGATTGGCTGATAGAATTCTATCAGCCAATTGGAATTAAGGTAGAAAAAATCTTATTGGCTGAAGCAATCAGCCAATAGGATTGAAGTTCAATCCTATTGGCTGATCCAATCAGCTAATAGGATTGAGCTGGCATTCTATTGGCTGATTGGATCAGCCAATAGAATGCAAGCTCAATCCTATTGGCTGATTGCATCAGCCAATAGGATTTTTTCTACCTTAATTCCGATTGGCTGATAAAATTCTATCAGCCAATCAGAATTCAAGGGACGCCATCTTGGATGACGTCATTTAAAGGAACCTTCATTCTTCAGTTGGACTTCGTTTGAAGAGGATGCTCCGCGTCAGATGTCTTGAAGATGGAGCCGCTCCGCGCCGGATGGATGAAAATAGAAGATGCCGCCTGGGTGAAGACTTTTGCCCGTCTGGAGGACCTCTTCTTCCCGGCTTCGATGAAGACTTCTGCCCGTCTGGAGGACCACTTCACCCGGCTTCGTTGATGACTTCGGCCCGGTTGGGTGAAGACTTCTCAAGGTAGGGTGATCTTCAAGGGGTTAGTGTTAGGTTTTATTAAGGGGGTATTGGGTGGGTTTTAGAGTAGGGTTGGGTGTGTGGGTGGTGGGTTTTAATGTTGGGGGGAATAGTACTTTTTTTTACAGGTAAAAAATCTGATTACTTTGGGGCAATGCCCCGTAAAAGGCCCTTTTAAGGGCTATTTGTAATTTAGTATAGGGTAGGGCTTTTTATTATTTTGGGGGGCTTTTTTATTTTATTAGGGGGATTAGATTAGGTGTAATTAGTTTAAAAAACTTGTAAATATTTTATTATTTTCTGTAATTTAGTGGGGGGGTTTTCATACTTCAGATAATTTATTTAAATTGTATTTAATTGTATTTAGTTTAGGTAATTAATTTAATTATAGTGTAGTGTTAGGTGTAATTGTAACTTAGGTTAGAATTTATTTTACAGGTAAATTTGAATTTATTTTAACTAGGTAGTTATTAAATGTTTAATAACTATTTAATAACTATTCTACCTAGTTAAAATAAATACAAACTTGCCTGTAAAATAAAAATAAACTGTAAACTAGCTACAATGTAACTATTAGTTATATTGTAGCTAGCTTATGGTTTATTTTATCGGTAAGTATTTAGTTTTAAATAGGAATTATTTAGTGAATTGTAGTAATTTTATTTAGATTTATTTAAATTATATTTAAGTTAGGGGGGTTTAGGATTAGACTTAGATTTAGGGGTTAATACATTTAATATAGTTGTGGTGACGTTGGGGGCGGCAGATTAAGGGTTAAAAAATGATTTTAGTGTTTGCGATGTGGGGGGGGCCTCGGTTTAGGGTACTTTTTAGCACTTTAGTTAAGAGCGTTAGCCCATAAAACTCTTAACTACTGACTTTTAAATGCGGTATCAGTCTTGACAGGAGAGGCTGTACCGCTCACTTTTTGGAAGACTCGTAATACCAGTGTTATGCAAGTACCATTGAAAATATAGGATACGCAATTGACGTAAGTGGATTTGCGGTATTTTCGAGTCTGACCAAAAAAGTGAGCGGTACACCTGTACCTGCAAGACTCGTAATACCAGCGTTAGGAAAAAGCAGCGTTGGGACCTCTCAACGCTGCTTTTTAAGGCTAACGCACAACTCGTAATCTAGCCGAATGGTTTTTTTCCATGTAGGGGAGAGTGATATTTTCCTTCTTAAACTGTTCTCTATCAACATTGGATAATGTTTTTTTTTGTTTATGCAAGTGTCTAACACATGTTAGTAAAAAATAGAAAAAAGCAAAAAAATTGTCCATGCCTAGTGTGTTTCCCCCTAGTTAAAGGGACAGTTCACGCAAAAAAATCTCCCTTTTAAATTGTTCCCAATGATCCATTTTACCTGCTGCAGTGTATTAAATTGTTTACAAGTAGCTCATTTACCTCTATTTTGGCATTTGAAATAGCTGATTAATCCTGTGGTATCCCCACCTATAGTAAAATGTTGTATACTGGAGTCTAGGCTAGTAAATAGCCTAAGTTAACAGAGCCAGAAAAAGAAATTACACTCCCAGTTGGGCGGGGGGGGGGCAGGATAGTTAAGTAATAAAATGTTAATTTTCCATTGTTCTCTCTAAGTATTGAGCTTTGGTTTTCCAGACAAATATAAGATAAGGAAGCAAGTGTGTGTACACAAAGTGATAACAAAATGACCAAAATTACCTGAAACTCAACCCATTGTAATAGGCTGCAGTTTCAAAGCACAAAACCAGTTACTTCATAAACACACAAATAAACCTGAAAATGCAATTTCTGATACATTTTATACGCTGCAACTGGTATAACAAGTCATTGAAGATACATTAATATAAAACCTATTTTACAGTGTACTGTCCCTTTAACTTATTGAGAGTTTAAATTCATTCAGTGATTTATTTCTGATCAGTAGAAGACCTACTCAACAGAGGACCCTGGTGCACATTCATTTTTTGCCCATACCCCAAATGGTAACTCAGTTGTAAGCAATAGTATTAGTAATAATATACATGCTGTTCTGTATATTGATTTTAAGGATACAGTGGGGCAAAAAAGTATTTAGTCAGCCACCAATTGTGCAAGTTCTTCCACTTAAGAAGATGAGAGAGGCCTGTAATTTTCATCACAGGTATACCTCAACTATGAGAGACAAAATGTGGAAACAAATCCAGACAATCACATTGATTTGGAAAGAATTTATTTGCATATTATGGTGGGCCGATTTATCATGGCCCAAATTGGGCCAAATACATCTGTTCCGCACGAGCCTTCCGCGGAAACAGGAGTTAAGACCGCTGTTCCTTAACTTGTCTGCCACCTCTGAGGTAGCGGACATCAATCTGCCCGATCACATATGATCGGGTTGATCGACACTCTCTGCTAGCTGCTGATTGGCAGCGAATCTGCAGGGGCAGCATTGCACAAGCAGTTCACCAGAACTATAGCGAATCATGTTCGCCAGACTAATGATAAATCGGCCGAAATTAGTGCAATTATTTCTAATGAGATATGTAAACATTAAATGGTTCCTTAACTTTTTTTCTATGAGAGTATAGGCTTAGGAACATGCCCTATAAAAATAACATTGCTGCAGATAACAATGTAAAACATTGCCACCATGCCACAAATGTGGTGATCATATTAGAATTCTTGCTGTAGCATTATTAAGTGTTTCTAGTTGTATTCAACCAAAATGTATTAAAATGAATTTCCCTATAATTCTTTGGTTTACATAAATCTAGTGTAATTTTTATACACTAGATAGCAATGCAATAAGGTTACTATAATAGGATTGTAAGGCTAAGGGCACAAATATCTATAAAGAGCTATTGGTTTGGAGATTATGTTAGCAATGTCAGTTCTACAGAGCCCCTGTTGTAATTCTCTACAGACAGTTTTTACCATGACAACAGTGTGCCTTGTAAAAGGGTGTTCCCGGCTTTTAAGTATGTAAAAGGAAATGCACACATTACAATTGAACTCTCAAAAAAAATTGTAATTTAAAAATTGTATAAAACAAGTAAATTAAATATTGAAATAAAAACATTCAGTAAAAAAAAACTGTATTGTTAAATTACTTAACTTTGCAACAAAATAGTTCTGTGAAAATTGTGTGTGATTAAATAAAATTTGATATTGACATTTTCCACACAAAAAAAACTATGTAATGCCCAGATTAGAAATTGTAAAAAAAAAATGCTACACTGTGAATGCAAAAAAATGTTGTGAAATTCTTAACTTACTGATAATGCAAAATTGATAGTATTGTTTTCCTTGTTCTAAAATGCTAGTGGGCGGAACATAGGCATTCCATTGGTGTAGCTGAAAGCTCTCTGAAATGTGAGGTGTATTCTGTAAATATTCCCCCCCCACAGAGATGCTTTACTTTCTAAGGGAAACATCGCACAATTCACAGAGAAAGCCCTTTTTTTAGGGAACTTCCTGATGGCAGCCTCTGTAAGTGTCAGCATGATTTTTCATGTTTGATCTGGCAAATTTTAGATAATCAGAAGTAATTCATATCAATTGAAGATTTTGTTATGGATTTCATTTACGCAGAAGTAAAACACATTCACCTAGATTACGAGTTTTGCGTTAGAGGCTGTGCGGTGCTAACGAGCAGTTTATGCTCACCGCTCACTTACAGACAGCGCTGGTATTACAGGTTTTTACAAACCAGACAAGTGACAAAATTTTGCTCATTACCGCACTCTAATACCAGCGCTGCTTACGTTAGTGGTGAGCTGGTGTAACGTGCTCTTGCACGATTTCCCCATAGGAATCAACGGGGAGAGCTGGCTGAAAAAAAGTCTAACACCTGCAAAAAAGGAGCGTAAAGCTCCTTAACGCAGCCCCATTGATATCTATGGGGAAATAAAATTTATGTCTACACCAAACACCCTAACATGACGAGTCTTCCAAAAAGTGAGCGGTACATATTTACAGAATACTTTAAAATGCGGTACCAGTCTTGACAGGAGAGGGCCTACCGCTCACTTTTTGTCAGACTTGTAATACCAGCGCTATGCAAGTCCCATTGAAAAAAGAGGATACGCAATTTACATAAGTGGATTTGCGGTATTTCCAAGTCTGGCCAAAAAAGTGAGCGGTACACCTGTACCTGCAAGACTCGTAATACCAGTGGGCATTAAAAAGCAGCGTTAGGACCGGCCAACACTGCTTTTTAAGCCTAACGCACAACTCCTAATAGAATAGAATAGAATAGAATTTATATTTTTTATTTCACTAGGATACTTTTTTATTGTTTATTTTGTTAAGCCAAATATGCAATGCAATAAAACTGATATAACCTGATTATTGAATCTAAATGAGGATTTATATATAAATAGTATGATGTACTAAATGAAAAAGTCATTAAATTTATGGACAATAAATTAACTCCAGTTAAAACTCATATAATTCAATTACCTTCTATTAGACACTTCTCACTAATATACATACCAGCAAAACATATTGTACATAGGGCAAGGGAAGGCATATCACATTTAAACCAATGTTTATCAAACTGAGATTAGAGCATTCTGTCTCTATTTAAAAACAAAACAAGTGCCAGAATATGTTCTAGAGTTTGTCAAACAAAAAAATATGTGAGAAAATAAACTGTGAGAATGAATGTCAATCAATTCAATGTTTCTGCAATTTTAAGCAGTTTAAAGCATGGGCACTATGAAGAATGCCTGTATTCGAGATTATCAGGCCATATATACTATCAAAAATGTGTTGTCTACAGCAGTTTCCATTCACTTGCTCTGAGGTCTCATGATTGTTGAAAGATACAAGAAACAGTTGCATGGCTGTTTACACATGATTAGAGCGTTAGGACGCAACCCGGTTGTTGCAGAAGTTTAGCACCAACTTCTGGTAGTTTATGTAAGCCATGGAATATGTATTATTACATTTTACAACTGTTTTTATTGAAATCAGAAGATTGATGAGGTGTTCAGAAAATATTAACAAAATTAAGGGTGGACATTATAAGACAAATAATTACTACTTCAATTGTTTATATATAAAATAAATGGAGTGTGAACTGCTGCAGTGTTTACTGCTGAACAAGACCTTGACAGCAGATACAAACCACATGCCCAACAAGTCTGCATATTTATCCCACAAAGTGTAAACTTAATTAATTTATAGGATACCCTTATGTTAATCCCAGTGATCTTTGAAATCATAGTATTTGTCTTTACCAGCTTTATTGGAAGTGTAGTCCATGAATCAATTGCCCTTTTTGTGCTTCTGCAAACGACTACCCAACCTACTACCCTTCAACATGAGATTTTCGAACTTCAAATATAGCAATTTAACTTAATACCAATAATGCAAATTTAATTTTTGTAATAATTTTATATCATGTATTCTCTGCAAATATTCGGCTAGATTTAGAGTTTGGCGTTAGCCGTCATAACCAGCGTTAGAGGCTCCTAACGCTGGTTTTGGGCTACCGCTGGTATTTGGAGTCAGTCAGGAAAGGGTCTAACGCTCATTTTGCAGCCGTAACTTTTCCATACCGCAGATCCCCCTACGCCATTTGCGTATCCTATCTTTTCAATGGGATCTTCCTAACGCCGGTATTTAGAGTCGTGGCTGAAGTGAGCGTTAGAAATTTAACGACAAAACTCCAGCCGCAGAAAAAAGTCAGTAGTTAAGAGCTTTCTGGGCTAACGCCGGTTTATAAAGCTCTTAACTACTGTGCTCTAAAGTACACTAACACCCATAAACTACCTATGTACCCCTAAACCGAGGTCCCCCCACATCGTCGCCACTCTATTAAAATTTTTTAAACCCTAATCTGTCGACCGCACACCTCCGCCACCTACGTTATCCCTATGTACCCCAAATCTGATGCCCCTAACACCACCGACCCCTATATTATATTTATTAACCCCTAATCTGCCGCCCCCAACGTCGCCTCCACCTACCTACAATAATTAATCCCTAATCTGCCGACCGGATCTCACCGCTACTCTAATAAATGTATTAACCCCTAAAGCTAAGTCTAACCCTAACACTAACAACCCCCTAAGTTAAATATAATTTACATCTAACGAAATAAATTAACTCTTATTAAATAAATTATTCCTATTTAAAGCTAAATACTTACCTGTAAAATAAACCCTAATATAGCTACAATATAAATTATAATTATATTGTTGCTATTTTAGGATTCATATTTATTTTACAGGCAACTTTGTAATTATTTTAGCCAGGTACAATAGCTATTAAATAGTTAATAACTATTTAATAGCTACCTAGTTAAAATAATTACAAAATTACCTGTAAAATAAATCCTAACCTAAGTTACAATTAAACCTAACACTACACTATCAATAAATTAATTAAATAAAATACCTACAATTATCTACAATTAAACCTAACACTACACTATCAATAAATTAATTAAATACAATACCTACAAATAAATACAATGAAATAAACTAACTAAAGTACAAAAAATAAAAAAGAACTAAGTTACAAAAAATAAAAAAATATTTACAAAATTAGAAAAATATTACAACAATTTTAAACTAATTACACCTACTCTAAGCCCCCTAATAAAATAACAAAGACCCCCAAAATAAAAAAATGCCCTACCCTATTCTAAATTAAAAAAGTTCAAAGCTTTTTTACCTTACCAGCCCTGAAAAGGGCCCTTTGCGGGGCATACCCCAAAGAATTCAGCTCTTTTGCCTGTAAAAAAAACACATACAATACCCCCCAACATTACAACCCACCACCCACATACCCCTAATCTAACCCAACCCCCCTTAAATAAACCTAACACTAAGCCCCTGAAGATCTCCCTACCTTGTATTCACCACACCGGGTTCACCGATTGGTCCAGAAGAGCCTCCGATGTCTTCATCCAAGCCCAAGTGGGGGCTAAAGAGTGACGTCCATCCTCCAGCTGAAGTCTTGATCCAAGCGGCAAATGAAGAAGTCCATCTTCGGGAAGAAATCTTCATCCTATCCGGGCAGAAGAGGACATCCGGACCGGCAAACATCTTCATCCAAGCCGCATCTTCTATGTTGTTCCATCCGATGACGAGCGGCTGATCTTCAAGACCTCCAGCGCGGATCCATCCATCTTCACCGACGACTTCCCGGCGAATGACGGTTCCTTTAAGGGACGTCATTTAAGATGGAGTCCTTCGAATTCCGATTGGCTGATAGGATTCTATCAGCCAATCGGAATTAAGGTAGGAAAATTCTGATTGGCTGATGGAATCAGCCAATCAGATTCAAGTTCAATCCGATTGGCTGATCCAATCAGCCAATCAGATTGAGCTCGCATTCTATTGGCTGTTCCGATCAGCCAATAGAATGCGAGCTCAATCTGATTGGCTGATGAAGACATCGGAGGCTCTTCTGGACCGATCGGTGAACCCGGCGTGGTGAATACAAGGTAGGGAGATCTTCAGGGGCTTAATGTTAGGTTTATTTAAGGGGGGTTTGGGTTAGATTAGGGGTATGTGGGTGGTGGGTTGTAATGTTGGGGGGGGGTATTGTATGTGTACTTTTTACAGGCAAAAGAGCTGAATTATTTGGGGCATGCCCCGCAAAGGGCCCTTTTCAGGGCTGGTAAGGTAAAAGAGCTTTGAATTTTTTTAATTTAGAATAGGGTAGGGCATTTTTTTATTTTGGGGGGCTTTGTTATTTTATTAGGGGGCTTAGAGTAGGTGTAATTAGTTTAAAATTGTAATTTTTTTCTAATGTTTGTAAATATTTTTTTAATTTTTGTAACTTAGTTCTTTTTTATTTTTTGTACTTTAGTTTGTTTATTTAATTGTATTTATTTGTAGGTATTTAATTTAATTTATTTATTGATAGTGTGGTGTTAGGTTTAATTGTAGATAATTGTAGGTATTTGATTTAATTAATTTATTGATAGTGTAGTGTTAGGTTTAATTGTAACTTAGGTTAGGATTTATTTTACAGGTAATTTTGAAATTATTTTAACTAGGTATTTAATAGCTATTGAACCTGGTTAAAATAAATACAAAGTTGCCTGTAAAATAAATATTAATCCTAAAATAGCTACAATATAATTATAATTTATATTGTAGCTATATTAGGGTTTATTTTACAGGTAAGTATTTAGCTTTAAATAGGAATAATTTATTTAATAAGAGTTAATTTATTTTGTTAGATAAAAATTATATTTATCTTAGGGGGGTGTTAGTGTTAGGGTTAGACTTAGCTTTAAGGGTTAATACATTTATTATAGTAGTGGTGAGTTCCGGTCGGCAGATTAGAGGTTAATAAGTGAAGTTAGGTGTCGGCGATGTTAGGGAGGACAGATTAGGAGTTAATAATATTTCTTATACGGTTATTGAGGCGGGAGTGAGGCGGATTAGGGGTTAATACATGTATTATAGTATCGGTGAGGTCTGGTCGGCAGATTAGGGGTTAATAATTGTAGGTAGGTGGAGGCGACGTTGGGGGCGGCAGATTAGGGGTTAATAAATATAATATAGGAGTCGGCGGTGTTAGGGGCAGCAGATTAGGGGTTCATAGGGATAACGTAGGTTGCGGCGGT